>NC_041398.2:143596666-143624166 GCF_900747795.2 Erpetoichthys calabaricus | reverse complement strand
AACATTCCTTAGTGTAGCAGCAAAAAATTAGGAAGTAAAGAAGTTAGTGCAAAAAAGTAGTCCAGTAATGGAAATTGTGCAAAAAAAAGAAAGCATTTACAGGTTGGTGTGTACGGTAGTTTGGTAGTGTAGGTCAGTGTGTTTGCGCTTGTGTTGATTAGTCAGTCCAATCTCAATGTTTTGAGGTAGTTGAGTTAAGCTAAGTGATAATGTTTGTGTGTGTGTGTGTGTGTGTGCGTGCGTGTGTGTGCATTTATCAGTCCAGTCCCTTTTTGTTGAGGAGACGGATGGCTTGTGGAAAAAAGCTGTTGCACAGTCTGGATGTGTGTGCCCGAATGCTTCGGTACCTTTTTCCAGATGGCAGGAGGGTGAAGTGTGTGTGAGAGGGGTGTGTCCGATCAGCCACAATGCTGGTGGCTTTGCGGATGCAGCGTGTGGTGTAGATGTCTTCAATAGAGGGGAGAGAGACCCCGATGATCTTCTCTGCTGTCCTCACTATCCGCTGTAGGGTCTTGCGGTCCGATATGGCACAATTCCCAAACCAGACAGTGATGCAGCCGCTCAGGATGCTCTCAATAGTTCCTCTATAGAAGGTGGTCAGGATCGGTGGTGGGAGCTGGGCCTTTCTCAGTCTTCTCAGAAAGAAGAGACGCTGTTGGGCTTTCTTGTGTAGGGAGCAGGTGTTGAGGGACCAGCTGAGGTCCTTCTCCAGGTGGACACCCAGGAATTTGGTGCTGTTGACGATCTCCTCAGAGGAGCCGTTGATGCTCAGCGGAGAATGGTCGCCTCGTGTCCTCCTAAAGTCAACAACCATCTCCTTTGTCTTGTCAACATTCAGAGACAGGTTGTTGTCTTTACACCAGTCCGTTAGCCCCTGCACTTCCTCTCTGTACGCTGACTCGTCGTTCTTGCTAATGAGACCCACCACGGTCGTGTCATCAGCGAACTTAATGATGTGATTTGAACTACACAGTCGTGAGTCAGCAGTGTGAACAGCAGGGGACTGAGCACACAGCCTTGTGGGGCACCAGTGCTCAGTGTGGTGGTGCTGGAGGTGCAGTTCCCGATCCGTACTGACTGAGGCCTTCCGGTCAGAAAGTCCAGGATCCAGTTGCAGAGGGAGGTGTTCAGGCCCAACAGGCTCAGCTTCCCGATCAGTTGTTGGGGGATGATCGTGTTGAATGCTGAGCTGAAATCTATGTACAGCATTCGAACGTATGTGTCCTTCTTGTCCAAGTGTGTGAGGGCAAGATGGAGTGCAGTGGAGATGGCGTCGTCCGTTGAGCGGTTAGGACGGTACGCAAATTGCAGTGGGTCCAGTGAGGGGGGCAGCAGGGTCTTGATGTGTCTCATGACGAGCCGCTCGAAGCACTTCATGATGGTGGGTGTAAGTGCAACAGGACGGTAGTCATTGAGACGGGACACAGAAGACTTCTTGGGCACGGGTACGATGGTGGTGGCCTTGAAGCACGTGGGAACGACGGCGCTGCTCAGAGAGATGTTGAAGATGTCGGTAAGAACATCTGCCAGCTGTTCTGCACATTCTCTGAGCACTCTGCCTGGTATGTTGTCTGGTCCAGCAGCTTTACGTGGGTTGACTCTGCGTAGAGTTTTCCTCACATCCGCTGTAGTGAGACACAGCACCTGGTCGTTCAGAGGAGGGGTGGTCTTCCTCGCCGCCACGTCGTTCTGCCTGTCGAACCGAGCGTAGAAGCTGTTCGGCGCATTTGGGAGGGAGCCGTCACCGTCACAGGCAGGTGATGTCGTCCTGTAGCGTGTGATGGCTTGTAAGCCCTGCCACATGCGCCGTGTGTCGCCGCTGTCTATGAAGTGATTGTGGATTCTCTGGGCGTGTGCGCGCTTCGCCTCTCTGATGGCCCGAGAGAGTTTGGCCCTTGCTCTTCAAAGCGGGAGACAAGGTGGCCCTTAGAAGGCAGAGTCTCGAGTCCTCAGAAGTGCACGCACTTCCGCAGTAATCCACGGTTTCTGGTTGGGTCGTGAGATGATGTTCTTGGAGACAGTGACGTCATCGGTGCACTTACTGATGTAGCTGGTCACTGATGAAGTGTACTCCTCCAAGTCAGTGAAGTCGCCGTAAGTTGCAGCCTCCTTAAACATGTTCCAGTCAGTGCTCTCGAAACAATCCTGAAGAGCAGAGATGGCTCCTGCTGGCCAGGTTTTCACTTGCTTCAGAACTGGTTTTGAACGCCTGACAAGTGGTCTGTATGCTGGAATTAGCATAACAGAGATGTGGTCTGAGTAGCCGAGGTGGGGGCGGGGCTCAGCCCGATATGCGCCGGGGATGTTTGTGTAAACAAGATCCAGCGTGTTTTCCCCTCTCGTTGCAAAGTCCACATATTGATAGAATCTAGGAAGCACTGACTTGAGATTTGCATGGTTGAAATCTCCAGCAACAATAAACAGTCCATCTGGGTGTGTATTTTGCAGTTCACTGATCTTTGTATACAGTTCCCATAGCGCTTCCTTAGCATTAGCGCCAGGTGGAATGTACACTCCGATAATGAAAACGGTGGTGAATTCCCGTGGTAAATAAAAAGGTCTGCATCTAACAGTCACAAACTCCACTAGCGATGAGCAATAACTAGAAACTAGCACAGAATTCTTGCACCATTTCGCGTTGATGTAAACACACAAGCCGCCACCGCGAGTCTTACCGCACAGAGCTGCATTTCTGTCGGCGCGAAACAAGGCTAGCCCATCTAGCTGAATAGCGGCGTCCGGTATTTTGTCGCTGAGCCATGTCTCCATGAAAACAAAGACACAGCAGTCTCTAACCTCACGCTGTGTAGCCTGCTGGAGTCGGATGTAGTCCAGTTTGTTGTCCAGGGAGCAGACGTTGGATAGGATGATGGACGGGAGAGCCGGCCGGCTAGGGTTTGTTTTTAGCCTAGCACAGACTCCCGCCCGCTTTCCGCGCTTCCGCTTCCTCGCGCACCGCTTCCGATGTCCCCTTCTCCGGCCGCCGGCATCAGACAACGCCGAGGCTTCGAGGCCTGGTTCGCGCAGCAAGCCGAGGTCGCGTAGCGTTTCCCGCAGCTCATCATGGATGTCGTTAACCGGTTTGTTTAGGTAGAATAGTGTCTGGCGGTTGTATGTACGAACACCAGTCGCGACGATATCCATACATAGAGTAAAATAAACACGTTACACATAAAAACTTAAACAACGTAGCACCGTTTTTGCTCCGGAGCGGCCGCCGCGTGCTACTGCCGCGCCGCCACTGGGTGGTAGACATATATATATATGTGGATGTGTATATGTATATATATGTTTATGTGTGTGTGTATATTTTATATATATATATATATATATATATATATATATATATATATATATATATATATATATATATATATATATATATATATATATATAAAAGACAGCAACACTTATAACAATGACAACACAATTACATTGACAATCATGTTACGTTATTTTTAAAATGTTTCCTTTTTTCTCATAACCTCTTTAACACACTACTTCTCCGCTGCGAAGCGCGGGTATTTTGCTAGTATACAGTGGTGTGAAAAACTATTTGCCCCCTTCCTGATTTCTTATTCTTTTGCATGTTTGTCACACAAAATGTTTCTGATCATCAAACACATTTAACCATTAGTCAAATATAACACAAGTAAACACAAAATGCAGTTTTTAAATGGTGGTTTTTATTATTTAGGGAGAAAAAAAAATCCAAACCTACATGGCCCTGTGTGAAAAAGTAATTGCCCCCTTGTTAAAAAATAACCTAACTGTGGTGTATCACACCTGAGTTCAATTTCCGTAGCCACCCCCAGGCCTGATTACTGCCACACCTGTTTCAATCAAGAAATCACTTAAATAGGAGCTGCCTGACACAGAGAAGTAGACCAAAAGCACCTCAAAAGCTAGACATCATGCCAAGATCCAAAGAAATTCAGGAACAAATGAGAACAGAAGTAATTGAGATCTATCAGTCTGGTAAAGGTTATAAAGCCATTTCTAAAGCTTTGGGACTCCAGCGAACCACAGTGAGAGCCATTATCCACAAATGGCAAAAACATGGAACAGTGGTGAACCTTCCCAGGAGTGGCCGGCCGACCAAAATTACCCCAAGAGCGCAGAGACGACTCATCCGAGAGGTCACAAAAGACCCCAGGACAACGTCTAAAGAACTGCAGGCCTCACTTGCCTCAATTAAGGTCAGTGTTCACGACTCCACCATAAGAAAGAGACTGAGCAAAAACGGCCTGCATGGCAGATTTCCAACACGCAAACCACTGTTAAGCAAAAAGAACATTAGGGCTCGTCTCAATTTTGCTAAGAAACATCTCAATGATTGCCAAGACTTTTGGGAAAATACCTTGTGGACTGATGAGTCAAAAGTTGAACTTTTTGGAAGGCAAATGTCCCGTTACATCTGGCGTAAAAGGAACACAGCATTTCAGAAAAAGAACATCATACCAACAGTAAAATATGGTGGTGGTAGTGTGATGGTCTGGGGTTGTTTTGCTGCTTCAGGACCTGGAAGGCTTGCTGTGATAGATGGAACCATGAATTCTACTGTCTACCAAAAAATCCTGAAGGAGAATGTCTGGCCATCTGTTCGTCAACTCAAGCTGAAGCGATCTTGGGTGGTGCAACAGGACAATGACCCAAAACACACCAGCAAATCCACCTCTGAACGGCTGAAGAAAAACAAAATGAAGACTTTGGAGTGGCCTAGTCAAAGTCCTGACCTGAATCCAATTGAGATGCTATGGCATGACCTTAAAAAGGCGGTTCATGCTAGAAAACCCTCAAATAAAGCTGAATTACAACAATTTTGCAAAGATGAGTGGGCCAAAATTCCTCCAGAGCGCTGTAAAAGACTCATTGCAAGTTATCGCAAACGCTTGATTGCAGTTATTGCTGCTAAGGGTGGCCCAACCAGTTATTAGGTTCAGGGGGCAATTACTTTTTCACACAGGGCCATGTAGGTTTGGATTTTTTTTTCTCCCTAAATAATAAAAACCACCATTTACAAACTGCATTTTGTGTTTACTTGTGTTATATTTGACTAATGGTTAAATGTGTTTGATGATCAGAAACATTTTGTGTGACAAACATGCAAAAGAATAAGAAATCAGGAAGGGGGCAAATAGTTTTTCACACCACTGTATATATTTATATATATATATATATATATATATATATATATATATATATATATATATATACATACATACATACATATACACACATACATGCAGTTTCAATAACATAGAAATCAATATAAACAACATTAACATCATTATCATATGAGAATATGAAGTAATATATAAGAAGCACATTTCATGTAAATATAAATTATTAAACAGTAAAATCTTCTTCTGTAATTGCTACCGTGGCTATTTGTTTGTCTGTCCAGGATTTTAAATCACCTGTAGCTCGCAAACCGTTTCACCTATTGACTTGAAATCTGGTACACATATAGTACGTCACGTCTACTATCCGCTTTATGGGTGATGATTGTATTACTCTTTTTATCTTTATTTTATTGTAGAATCAACTCCTATCTGCGCACACCAGGGCGGCCTTGGGCGGATGCGTATGGTGTATTCACTCCATGTTATCGTGCATTGCGCTGTCACTGGTATTTTGATAAAAGAATTTGAACAACATATAAGAAGCGTATAAATTATTAAACAGTAAAACGTTAACATTTAAGAAGTAAAGTTACATTAAGTACTACTGCAGTGCCTTCGGGTATACCTCATTTTTTGTTTGCCCATTACATGCTTAAATGTATACATTTTTTGGTGTACCTACCCGAGAACACGCGACATATAACCGAGCGTGGGAGAAGCATGGATTTTAAACACGCGTTGAGTTCATCTGCTGGTCTCCCTCGTGGAATAACTGGTAATGTTTGACTAAAATCTACAGCGAGTAAAACGACATTACCTCCTATTTTTTTTTTTTACGATCTCTGAGATCTTGCTTTTTTCGGTTCAAGGCTTCATAAGCTCTTTTATGTTCTATGGTGTACTTATCCCAAACCATCATCTTTGAATGTTGCAAGACTTTCGCCTTGTATGTAGATTGGGGTAATTACATTCATTGCATTCCTAGTCTGAATCACAATCTGATTGTATGGGTGGTTACCTGGCACTGTAGGGTTGCCACCCGTCCTTTAAAATACGGAATCGTGCCGCATTTGGGAATGAAATTGCACGTCCCGTTTTGAATCAATACGGGACGGGATTTGTCCCGTATTTTTTTTATCATTTTTTTTAAAGCAGCATCTCATGCAAATCATCCCACACGCATTTTATGAAGATGCCTCCTTTCCTACTTTTGATTGGGTAATACTTGATGTCATCGTTAGTTTGATTGGTCTTTTTAACTGTCCAGTGAGGAGGGCGGGTCTTTTAAGTAGAGTCTGCAAACTGTTGGCACTGAGATGTGGCACCCGCTGCAGTATGCGTCCCTTATTTTTTTGTACTAAAAGTGGTAACCCTACCTGGCAGGTAACACTTATGTTTGTTCATGAAGTCGTCTAAAATCCGCCACGTGCCCTCTTTTAATTGCGAGAAGCAGATATATATAGCCAAATTCTCGCGCTTCGTTGCGGCGAAGTACTGCTTTTAATTTTTTAAGAAGAAAAGAAAACCTTTTTAAACGGATCGAAAATATACCAATAACAATTTGTTAAGGATCTGTTTTTATGTGAACCTCGCTTTTCACAGCTGTCGCGATACGGCGTGTGTTTCGTTTATTTGACAGTATGTAGATCGTGGTAATTACATTCATGGCATTCGTTTTCTGAATCACAATCTGACTGTATGGGTGGTTACCTGCCAGGTTACGCTTGTGGTTGGTCAGGAAGTCGCCTTACATCCGCCACGTGCCCTCTTTCTGTTCCCAGAAGCTGATCATAGAATGGTTTTAATAGTTTACTTTCAAATAATGCAAAGAGTATGCGACACGTGTTTCTCCCTAATTCTGGGCTCATCAGGCATACACACTCACTGCATCCCCTCTCGTGAATCGAATCTCTATCGTCAGCGCCAGAGTTGAAGCCCCTAACGTTGCGGTCAGCAAGTCGGCTAACATCCGCCATGTGCCGTCTTTCAGTTGCGAGAAGCAGATCTTAGAATGGTTGAAACTGTTGCCCCTAACATTGCGCCACGGCGTGTGGTTCGTTTATACCTCGTGTCTTCTCATTAAACTTTTATCTCGCGAATATGTTATTGCAATCCGCAGCGGGAGCATTTCTATAAACTTAATTTAAACTTACGTTTTACACCGTGCTTTGTTTCCCTTATGAACATGCTTGTATACTTCACTCGCTCCCTTCTCAATTGTTTAATGAATTTTTTGCTCTTCGCTGTTTGTGGCTCTTCCTTCATTTCTCCCTACTGCGTTCTTTTATCTCGCGAATATGTTATTGCAATCCTTAACGGGAGCGTTTCAATAAACTTAATTTAAACTTACGTTTTACACGGTGCTTTGTTTCCCTTATGAAGATGCTTGTATGCTTCACTCGCTCCCTTCTCAATTGTTTAATGAATTTTTTGTTCTTCGCGGTTTGCGGCTCTTACTTCATTTCTCCCTACTGCATTCACAGTCTTTTCACGTGATTACGTGGGAGGCGTGATGACGTGCCACTCAACTCCGCCTCCCACGGCCATCAAGGTGCCGTCCATTACAGTATATTGTCAAAAAAGAGGTTCCAGTTATGACCATTACGCGTTGAATTTCGAAATGAAACCTGCCTAACTTTTGTAAGTAACCTTACAATCACAGGAATCAGCCTGCCAAATTTTAGCCTTCCACCTACACGGGAAGTTGGACAA
Source organism: Erpetoichthys calabaricus (assembly GCF_900747795.2). Taxonomy (NCBI): domain Eukaryota; kingdom Metazoa; phylum Chordata; class Cladistia; order Polypteriformes; family Polypteridae; genus Erpetoichthys; species Erpetoichthys calabaricus. Next base: position 143,616,328 of record NC_041398.2, on the reverse strand, counting down.
TTAGTGATGAGTGAGTCAGTCAGTCAGTCAGTCAGTGAGTCAGTGAGGGCTTTGCCTTTTATTAATTAGTATAGATTATATATATATATATATATATATCTATAGTATTATTATATAATAAAATCTTGGGTCGAGACGTGATCATCTCGGAGAGACACTTTGAAGTCCTGCAAGACTACTTGCACATCACACCCTACTTACAAACAATTTCTTGGAGACACTAACATCCCGTGAGACAAAAGAACAGCTGCTGTACCGCCTTTTAAATGATTGTCATGCAGCGCAACATGCAGATCATACAGCACAGCAGCAGCAGCTGCTGTACAGGCTTTTAAATGATCGACATGCAGATCACGCAGCAAGACACAAGCCGTATATATGTGTGTGTGAAATGAGAAATTTAAATTTGACGTAATTACATACGTCAGATCCTGGGTCAAAACTGATAACATATTGCAATGTCTCCGGAGATCAGCTTGCATGCAAAGTTTGAAGGAATTCAGTTCAGTAGAAGTGGGTAAAGAATTGATTGCAAAATGTGACCTAGACAGAGAGGGTAAGTTTAATAAAATCATGTAATAATAATAAATAACCTATATAAATAAAATTCTTTTCGTGTTTGAAACGGAAATGACATATGACCACAGGTAACGGAAATTATGTATGAGCACGGAACATATTATAATATAGGAACTTATTTGTGTGAGAGTTATTTTACTGATATTAAAAAGGCGAAAAAAGACTGTTTAAATAAGGAGCTGGGAAGGTGAATGTAAAGAAAAAGCCAGCCGTAAAGTAAGTGAGACTCCGTAATAAGGACGGTTGGGTGCACGGAGAAGGAGGCTAACCTAGAAGGACCTTCGGAGCACACGGCTTTACTTTGCTTTTATGGTGCGGGCGTCGGCCATGGACGGACATTAACTCCGAGACACCCGGGTGAGACGGACTTACTCCTTCAGACAAAGGAATCGTCGCCAGGCCGGTGAGATTGCTTCTTTTACATTTAAATTCAGTATATGAATCAGCAGAACGTATCTGACTTGATCACTGGATTCACTGCAGATTTCCCAGGCCGTGTGAATTTAGACTTTAAAACAAGAACATGCTGTTTGTAAATAGGGTAATTTTCCGTTTCTTTTCCTTGCTTGCTTTCTTTCTTTGCTGCTTCGCCGTTTTCTGGGGAGTATATTATAGAGTGTTTAAGGGGGTGGCATATTAATTAGGGTTTGTGTAGTTACTATAGATTTGACAAGGATTTAAAGGGTATTTATTGTTTTGTTTGATTTATAATATATTCTTTTTTGATTGTTCAAAGAATTGTTGGGTTGATTATTTCCTTTGTATAAATTCATAAAAGACAACTCCAGATGAGGATATCAAATTGGGGCTAAGGTTCGGTTGGGTTCCGTACTTCATAGAATTAATTTTCCTAAGAGTAGGAGATTTTTGTGTGTGCTGGGCTCCTCATTCAACTTAAGAGGAACGCGCTACACCTTGATAGTAAAAGAGATGAAGAAAACAGCTTTGCGTCTTTCTACTTTTTAACTGTGCCAAGCTGTAAACAATGTGATGACGACACCGCCTTCAGCGGCGAGGGGTCGTAAGAACAAAGTGGACGCTGGGAGGCGCGGAATGTCGGGCTTTTCCTCCAAATCAACAGCTTTGCAGTTTCGGGCAGCGTCCTCTCTTCTCGCACTGTTTGTCACACTTCAAGTGCCCCGTCAGCTCCTGGGACAGTGGAAATCTTTGCGAATAAGTGTAATCGGCGCTATTGAAGCGGGACACTCTTGGTAAATTGCGGTGCACGGCTACTTACTGTCCCTTAAGATGAATTCGGGTCACTAAAACCCCACAACATTCAAGGTTGCTTTTGTGATGAATTCTTTTAAGAAAATGGAGGATCTAAAAAGATGTACCGACCTCTTCATGTTAAGTATTAGACTTGGTAATTGTTTGGAACTTCTGCCCGTTAAGCATGGAAAGGCAGTGTCCACATTTCTCAGAATAATTTTTCACTTAAATCACAGACACATAGTGCAAGGTTGTCATGCAGGTAGTTTGCCCGAAACCACTGCAGTAGTACTCAATGTATCTTTACTTCTTAAATGTTAATGTTTGACTGTTTAATAATTTATACACTTCTTATATCTTCTTCAAATTCTTTTATCAAAATGTTTTACTACTTAATAATTAATATTTATATAATTTCTATTTATTGTAAATGCTCTTTATTTGTTCAAAAATAACATGGTAATTAACAAACTTATTTTATAAATACTACATTTTAGTTTTTTTCCCTTGCACTCAGTGAGCGAAGCCACTGGGTAATCAGCTAGTAATATATAAAAAAAGAAATAAAATATTAATTCATTTTAAAATTAAGAGGAACAGTTGCATCATGCAGTGAACTGACATGTACAAGTTTTTATTATTTGATTGCAAAAGAGACAAACAAAATAAACCATCACTACTAGTGATACGTTCTTATGTATATGCTAAAAGGCTGATATGTAATTTCGACACTGAGCTAATTTATTTGAAAGATATGTTATTTAGAAACCATACCATCTGAAACCATTCACAAAATAAGAATTTCAATTACATTAATATTATTAAGTTAATCACTTTTTAAAAATATGCTGCGAAGAGGACTTTTTGACATTTGTGCTCTATTTACTGGTGATGTAAGAATTACAATACGTAAATATTTCAACCAGAAAGCATTACATAATTTTCAATCCACAACAAATATGCCTGGGCTTGCATAAGCAGGAGATTACAGCAAGCAGACTGTCATCCTGCACAACTGAACGTCACAAGATCACACTTCCTTTTCATTTGCTTTTTCAATGTTTGTTGGAAATTCATTTGTAATTTTATTGCCTCTATTAAATAATTTCTTAACTGACATGACCAGTACCAAATATTTTGCTATAATTTACATAAAAATACCTGCCATTAAAGCCTGTTGATTCAGCAGTATATTAAACATTTAGAGAAATTAATCAATCACATTGTAGACCACAAACTTCCCAGTAGTGAAGATTGCTCAATATTCTAAATTTGTCATGCAAAAAGTATTTGGGCATACTTACCAGTACTATTCTCTCAAACATATGTGCAAGGGGTAAATATGATACATGGGTATCACTGGAATTTACATGGTAGGCAGCCTATGAAATAAATCACATATAAGCCAGAGTAGTGGTTACAGCCTACCTCTACTACTCGTTCAAACATATGTGCCAGGGGCAAGAAGGAGATTAATACATCTTCAGCAGTAAGCATGAACAATCGCTGAAAGCAAAGAAAGAGAGAGCAAGAAAATAAAAACAGAAGCGCACAATTAGTTCCTAAATAATCTGTAACTGTTCAGAAGATTCTGTAGAACAGTAGTAACACGGGGCCAGTACCAAGAAGTAGTTGCTTTGTTGCTGTTAGAATTTTTTTTTCTTATTGTAAGGTTCTTATATTTTCAGTATATAAATGAAATCAGCCTCAGCAGTGATAACAATTAGGTTTTTGTTGCAAAAATATTCAGACTTTTTGACAAAACCTTTTAGATATAGCCCCTTTGATACTTCAGTTCTTGAAGGAATACTTCACATAAACAAATAATCATTTTTTAGATTTTAATTACCCCATGTAATTTGTAGTAATGGCTTGGAAAATGTTTTACTCTCATATGTTCATATTGTTTGCTGTTGTCCAGTGATGGTCACCACAGGCTTCTGTTCTATCAGAAACATGACCTCCGTTCTCAGTGAAAACATGATTAACTTTTTTTCTCAGCCATCAATACAAATTACATGTCGTAAGTAACATAAAAAAATAATACTATATCATTTTTAGGTGGAGTACTCCTTTCAGCTTGCTTATTTTGAAACCTAAATAAACAAAAAAGATTATTCTGTAAGAAAGTTTGATTTTTCATGCAAACTAAGAAACAAAGATATGAAACCGGATGAAATTCAAGCAAAATACTGTTATTGTTAATCTATCATTATCAGACAGATTAGTATTTTTATAGAACTACTGAGCAGTAAAGATATTTAAAAAATTAAGATAAAATGAATAATAGCCAAATTATACACAAATATTTCCTGCCATCCAAAATTACTCTTAATCCAGACATTATGTGCCAACACATTCGATGACCACAGTGCCTTCAGAAATTATTCAACCCACTTGAAAAGTGTACCTGATGGATTTCACAGTAATAATTACTACTTTTTTGTGTATGGCTATACAAGCTTGTGGAGTGCTGATGAAGCCAAAAACTCAAGTATTTTCAAATCAAATGGTCCGACATGGCCTATTGGGAATACTTTTTTACTTTTAATAGCGCCACTCCTAATATTCTTTGAAAAACTATGTGCAACTTTCATGTTATACTGTGAACATTTACTCAAGAAAGAACACTTTTGTAGAATAAATATGGTTATAAGGAATTGCCTGCATGTACCTATTCTTACCATTACCTCCATTTTATCAAATGTACATTACAATTGGTTAATACAATGTGACTATGAGTGTGTTTCTTCAACATACAAGCAATTAAGTGGAAGTATATAAATAAAGACCCTTAGAATGATGATGTTAGAAATTTGCTACATAAAATGACAAATGTGGTGGTTGAATCCCCACCTCTGCCTTATCTTGTGACCCTAAGCAAGTCTCTTTTCCTAACAAGGCCTAAATAACTGTGAATTTCCCATCGGGATTAATAAAGTATCTATCTATCTAACTGAAACAAACACAATTATGCTATAAAGATCCTATAAATGATCTTAGGATAGTGTTTATCATGAAAAGGTACTATGTACGCTCAATCTACTGGCATTGCTGACTTAACTGCATGAAAATTAGCAAACCACTTCATTTACTAGGACTCCAGCTGCAGATACATAGACCTAAATCCCCATATAAAATATAATAGAACTAAAAACACAAGAAGGTTGAGAAAATTCTGTTAGTTGCACTGATATATCCCTAAAAAGGGATAATGACCAGATTCCTTCGTACATTCTACATATTATGTAACAATATGCAGTCTGAATTACCCAACATGACATGATTTTTTTTTTTTTTTTTTTACTGTAAAGGAACTAAATGCTACATGATTAAAACATGCACTTTGAGTATGGGAAAAGTACTATATAAATATAATGGATTATTGTTAATATAGTGTAAATCCAAGGTCAATTTCAAAAATTAATTATCATGCAAAGCAAAACAGGATCAAATTAATGGGTCAAATTAATGGCACTCTTCAGTCCAAAGCAAAAAAAAAAAAAAAAAAAACTATCACAATAGCTTCAACTAAAGCTTAATGCATTTTATTGTCAAGATGCTACTGTATATGGTACAAAGATTAACCAACTATTAACAAATGAATAAGTGTACACAGAGAAAAATCATACAAAAAATAAACTGCAGAATTAAATTTACCTCTGTCATTTTTATAAAGCCAGAAGCATTGCCTACAACATTTCCATGTGTGATCATTGCTCCTTTTGGGTTTCCTTAAAACAGTAAGAAACAGTACAGGACATTTTTAATTCTTTCAGATGTTAATTATTTTCATTTAATTCAGAAGATATTACACTGTTCAATAACCTCAATTAATTGAGGGGATTGTGTAAACATGCTCATGCATAAAAATACACACACTTGAACTGCCATCATTTAAAAATTAATTTATCTTGTAGATGATTACCTATTAACAGGTTTTCCTAAATCAAAAAAGGTTGCAGGAAAATACACAACTTGGTTAAGCAGCTCTAACCATTCTTAAAATGCCTTAAGGCTAGCAATTTGTCACAGAAATACCCTTCACCACCCCCAAGCTGCCAACATCCAGGAGGGTCTCTTCTCTTATTTGCAAACCGGTAATTAATTTCAATAAGTATGTTTGGCTACATATAGTGGTTTTTAGAAAGAAATCAAATTCCTTCCCTTTCTCCTTTGGTTTTGCATTTAGAAGGTAAATGGTTCTAAACTTCTGTTGCAAAAATGTCTAAAATCCTGTTTTCACTTTGTTATTCTGGGTTATTGAGTGTTATCTGATGTGGTAGAACAAGAACTCAAACGATTTAAGCACAAGGCTGCAATACAACAAAATGTGAAAAAACTGAATGGGTCTAAATACTTTCAGAATCTACTGTAGTTAAATTTTCAGATTAATTTTCCATTTTGGTTGAGATCCACCAGTAAGTACAACCTATTGAGTGAAGCCTTTAAATAAATATGATAAACAATAAAAACTAAATTATGATGACAACCCATTTGCCTATACTGGCTGTGTCGTTTTCTTTTTGGTGAAACAACAAAACAGAATGCTACTAAAGATAATTACCAGTGTGCATCTGCAAAGGAAAACAGAAATCAGATCTTTTTTCCATACTGAAAAGGAAAGAAGGTAGAAGAAACAACTTTTCAGCTGTATAGCGGTCATCAGGGATTTAGCAAAACATTGCGTCTCTTACCTTATTTCCTCTTCAATGTGGAAATAACCTTTAACATTTTTAACATTTAACAACTTTTTAACAGCAAAGCTACTTAGACCACAGTGAAACTTCATGGGACTGAATTTGCCAATCATATCTTGGTAGTTTGATCATACAATGTGACCAATTCACATTAACATTACTACTGCTTGATTTAACTAAAGGGTTTAAAATTTCAGTTTGTCCTAAAACTAGCTTTACTGGTTTTTGCTTATACACCAATGTGTTTTTATTGGGCTCTGCCTTGCTGATGAATATTGAGCTACTGTAGAGTGGGCAGAATGGATAAAAAAATGCATGACTTTTTGCTGTATTATGTTACTTCATCCACAAGATGGCAGCAGAAAACTGACCCAAGCATTATTTGGGCTTAATGCTTCATATCTCATCAAAATAAATTATCCTGAGTCCTACATATAATGAACCAATTTTAAATAGAATTCTGAGCCAAAGAGATGCTCGCCATTAACACCAAAGAAGTTAACTGCAGTAAAGCCATACTGCACATCTACACCTGAGGGGATATGCAATGTAGAGAGTCAGCAGCTTTAAATTTCTAGGAGTTACCACTTCTGATGATCAAAACTGGACATAGATCTTGGCTACTGGTGACTCGTCTACCAAAGAAAAGAGAAAGAAGGTTGATGGAAAGCCGGGATTGGAGACAAAAGAGAAGGAATTGTTGATGTTCCTGAGCAAAAGAATGTGATCCATTTCCAGCTTCAAGATGGGGTAAAGATGGACTGGATGAATAAAGGTTCTCTTTTGCTGCTAAGCAAGACCAGAAGTCAATATAACTGAACACCAGTTAAGGATTCTTATATCAAAAAGGTACGATGCTAATTCTTAAACAATACATCATAAAAAAAAAAATTTTTTTTATATTTTATATTCCTGAAGACACAGCCAACTGACCAACTGAAACTGTTTTGTTTACTTTCTCTTTTGTAAGATGTGATACATAAAAACCTTGTCAGCATAACAATGCAAAATATGTGAAAGGTGGCATTGATTCAGAAAATGTACTAAAAATCAGAAAATATTCTTTAAAAAAATTTTTATTCAGCATTTTGTTTCAGTGCTGCCAAAAGCAGTGTATATGTACAGCATACACAATTGACAAGCATGGTTTCCATGTCAAAACCAAAAACAGAACTAAGCATAATGCTCCATTCTGCTATCTAAATCAGCACCTTAACACTAGAATTACTAGAGCCAATGAAAAAACTGAAAGTGTTTATTTGATATTTGGGCATCAGCCTAAATACATTATATAGTTCATATCTACATTTTGTTATTTATTACTAAAACATGAAAAACGTGTTTGTTTCAACGATGTGTTTACACAGATTGTTGTAGACACAAAACACGCATCAAATTATTTCCCCTTACAATTCTGGGTCGCTCACTCCCAGATAATCAATCAAGGCAGGAACTAGGAGAACTTCTTGCCTGTTCTGAGGCAGTGGGGGGATGGTATAGCAGGCTGCTTGGGCTTATGACACATTTAGAAGACAAAAGACGCTGAAGGAGAGGTGCAAAGGGATTTAAGGTGGGCTGGATTTACAAGTTTTTTCGTAAGCTCTGGTAATTCTAGGGTTAAAGACTGATTTACAAAGATCAGTTAAAGATGCATATAATACCTAAGAATGTAAATGACACAGTTACTGTCAAAAACATAATTACAGCAGATGAAGCATTCCTACAACCGATGCCCTAATGCAAACAATTCCACGATTTGGATATTTTTAAATAAAACATAATCCTGTAATATTCAGCAATGCCTCCAAATGTGCTTTTCTCAAAGCAATTTATCTTCACAAATCATATAAAATTGTTAAAACAAATCATGTTATACGAAGAATTTACTGGAATAACAATACCTGTGGTCCCACTGGTGAAACAAATAACTGCAAGGTCAGAAGACTTTGGGGGCTGTAAAAAAAAAAAAAAATATATATATATATATATCAATTTTCCATCACATTAAGAAACAATAAAGATTAACTCATCACATACTAATCAAGCTGCTTACAATCCCTATTCTTGAACAGATGTCTGCCTTTAAAGAAATCAGTGTTTGACAGTATAAACGACCATCAGAAAAAATGAAAAGCACCTCTCAAAACATATCAACATCAAAAAGAAAATGCATATTCCAAATGTTACTATAAGCCTGTTCCAAATGTCATTTTTCCTTTAGTGCGCATCATGGTAACAATTTGAGTGTTTCTTAACACTGTGGAAAGGATCATTGGACAACATCTTGAAAACTGGAGGTCACATTTTAAATTGCTCCCAAGTTGTTTCTAAAATTTCCTGTTTACACAAGCATTTTCATTTTGAACATCCAATGGCCAGCAGTTCTCAGATTTAAATGTCTTAAAAATTACAAGCATGTTGTTCATTGGGAAAAGAATGTCTTAGCAAGTAATCATATATACTCCAATATTTTGATTTACAAGACGTGTATACACAAAGCTAAATTTTTCTTGAAGGATTCTTCAATCTAAATCCCAGACCCCTTCATCTCAACACTACAATTCCTGAAGGCAAAGAAAAAACTCATAATCCCGAGCCACCTTAATATCCTCTCCTCCTTAGCTCTTTTGTTTTGCAAATGTGTCTATTAGCACAAGCAGCAAGCAGTCTACTATCCCATCCCCCAACCCGACGGAGCTCCACTTCGTCAAAAAGTTCTCCCAGCTCAAGGCTCTTTATACAACTCCACCTCACACGCAGATAAGGTAAATGATATGTTGTTATTTGGAACACATGCATTTCATGCGTGTTCTGTGTCTACAACAATCTGGGTAAGTGTAGCATGAAAGGAAATGCAAGGCAAGAAATACTGAACACATACCTAAAGCAGAAACTTTTTCCATGTTATACTAATAATGAAATGAAGTGTATAATATGTGAACACTTTAGCATGGACCTGCCAGATCTAAACACTAGCATGGAGAATTACTCAAATATTACAGATAAGTGACAACAGCTGCAGGTGGAAGTTCATGAAAATAAAATAGATTTTATTTGTAAGCTTTTGACAACCTACCAGGTGTCATCATCACAGGATTAGATATATATGAATCAAAGGCAACATACAGCAAAATATGGGGTGGGGGAAAATGGGTGTAAGGAAGATGTTGGTCATAAAGTCTTTTTTTATTGTTTGGATGTTGAACTTTTTAGGCCTAAATATACTGCATTTTCCCCCTTTGTGGATTTTTAGCTACAAAAACACAAAATGTATCTCGCACATTATTATATTATATATATATACAGTGGGTACGGAAAGTATTCAGACCCCCTTCAATTTTTCACTCTTTGTCATATTGCAGCCATTTGCTAAAATCATTTAAATTATTTTTTTCTCTCATTAATGTACACACAGCACCCCATATTGACAGACAAAAAAAAGAATTTTTGAAATTGTTGCAGATTTATTAAAAAAGAAAAACTGAAATATCACATGGTCCTAAGTATTCAGACCCTTTGCTCAGTATTTAGTAGAAGCACCCTTTTGAGCTAATACAGCCATGAGTCTTCTTGGGAAAGATGCAACAAGTTTTTCACACCTGGATTTGGGGATCCTCTGCCATTCCTCCTTGCAGATCCTCTCCAGTTCTGTCAGGTTGGATGGTAAATGTTGGTGGACAGCCATTTTTAGGTCTCTCCAGAGATGCTCAATTGGGTTTAAGTCAGGGCTCTGGCTGGGCCATTCAAGAACAGTCACAGAGTTGTTGTGAAGCCACTCCTTCGTTATTTTAGCTGTGTGCTTAGGGTCATTGTCTTGTTGGAAGGTAAACCTTCAGCCCAGTCTGCAGTCCTTAGCACTCTGGAGAAGGTTTTTGTCCAGGATATCCCTGTACTTGGCTGCATTCATCTTTCCCTCGATTGCAACCAGTCGACCTGTCCCTGCAGCTGAAAAACACCCCCACAACATGATGCTGCCACCACCATGCTTCACTGTGGGGACTGTATTGGACAAGTGATGAGCAGTGCCTGGTTGTCTCCACACATACCTCAGTGCAAGACACATGACAGCCCACATGGAGTTTGCTAAAAGATACCTGAAGGACTCTGAGATGGTGAGAAATAAGATTCTCTGGTCTGATGAGACCAAGATAGAACTTTTTGGCGTTAATTCTAAGCGGCATGTGTGGAGACAACCAGGCACTGCTCATCACTTGTCCAATACAGTCCCCACAGTGAAGCATGGCGGTGGTAGCATCATGCTGTGGGGGTGTTTTTCAGCTGCAGGGACAGGTCGACTGGTTGCAATCGAGGGAAAGATGAATGCGGCCAAGTACAGGGATATCCAGGACAAAAACCTTCTCCAGAGTGCTAAGGACTGCAGACTGGGCCGAAGGTTTACCTTCCAACAAGACAATGACCCTAAGCACACAGCTAAAATAACGAAGGAGTGGCTTCACAACAACTCTGTGACTGTTCTTGAATGGCCCAGCCAGAGCCCTGACTTAAACCCAATTGAGCATCTCTGGAGAGACCTAAAAATGGCTGTCAACCAAAGTTTACCATCCAACCTGACAGAACTGGAGAGGATCTGCAAGGAGGAATGGCAGAGGATCCCCAAATCCAGGTGTGAAAAACTTGTTGCATCTTTCCCAAGAAGACTCATGGCTGTATTAGCTCAAAAGGGTGCTTCTACTAAATAATGAGCAAAGGGTCTGAATACTTAGGACCATGTGATATTTCAGTTTTTCTTTTTTAATAAATCTGCAACAATTTCAAAAATTCTTTTTTTTGTCTATCAATATGGGGTGCTGTGTGCACATTAATGAGGGAAAAAATTAATTTAAATGATTTTAGCAAATGGCTGCAATATGACGAAGAGTGAAAAATTAAAGGAGGTCTGAATACTTTCCGTACCCACTGTGTATATATATATATATATATATATATATATATATATATATATATATATATATTTATATATTACACACACATACAGTTAGGTCCATAAATATTTGGACAGGGACAACTTTTTTCTAATTTTGGTTCTGTACATGACCGCAATGAATTTGAAATGAAACAACTCAGATGAAGTTGAAGTGCAGACTTTCAGCTTTAATTCAGTGGGGTGAACAAAACGATTGCACAAAAATGTGAGGCAACTAAAGCATTTTTTTAACACAATCCCTTCATTTCAGGGTCTCAAAAGTAATTGGACAATTGACTCAAAGGCTATTTCATGGGCAGCTGTGGGCAAGTTCGTCATTATGTCATTATCAATTAAGCAGATAAAAGGCCTGGAGTTGATTTGAGGTATGGTGCTTGCATGTGGAAGATTTTGCTGTGAACAGACAACATGCGGTCAAAGGAGCTCTCCATGCAGGTGAAAGAAGCCATCCTTAAGCTGCGAAAACAGAAAAAACCCATCAGAGAAATTGCTACAATATTACGAGTGGCAAAAAGTTTGGTACATCCCGAGAAAGAAAGCAAGCACTGGTGAACTCAGCAACACAAAAAGACCTGGACGTCCACGGAAGACAACAGTGGTGGATGATCGCAGAATCATTCCATGGTGAAGAGAAACCCCTTCACAACAGCCAACCAAGTGAACAACACTCTCCAGGGGGTAGGCGTATCGATATCCAAGTCTACCATAAAGAGAAGACTGCATGAAAGTAAATACATAGGGTGCACTGCAAGGTGCAAGCCACTCATAAGCCTCAAGAATACAAAGGCTAGATTGGACTTTGCTAAAGAACATCTAAAAAAACCAGCACAGTTCTGGAAAAACATTTTTTGGACAGATGAAACCAAGATCAACCTTTACCAGAATGATGGCAAGAAAAAAGTATGGAGAAGGCGTGGAACAGCTCATTATCCAAAGCATACCACATCATCTGTAAAACACGGTGGAGGCAGTGTGATGGCTTGGGCGTGCATGGCTGCCAGTGGCACTGGGACACTAGTGTTTATTGATGATGTGACACAGGACAGAAGCAGCTGAATGAATTCTGAGGTGTTCAGAGACAAACTGTCTGCTCAAATCCATCTAAATGCAGTCAAATTGATTGGGCAGCGTTTCATGATACAGATGGACAATGACCCAAAACATACAGCCAAAGCAACCCAGGAGTTTATTAAAGCAAACAAGTGGAAAATTGAATGGCCAAGTCAGTCACCTGATCTTAACCCAATTGAGCATGCATTTCACTAGTTGAAGACTAAACTTCAGACAGAAAGGCCCACAAACAAACAGCAACTGAAAGCCACTGCAGTAAAGGCCTGGCAGAGCATTAAAAAGGAGGAAAGCCAGCATCTGGTGATGTCCATCAGTTCAAGACTTCAGGCTATCATTGCCAGCAAAGGGTTTTGAACCAAGTATTAGAAATGAACATTTTATTTCCAGTTATTTAATTTGTCCAATTACTTTTGAGCCACTGAAATTAAGGGATTATGTTAAAAAAATGCTTTAGTTGCCTCACATTTTTATGCAATCATTTTGATCACCCCACTGAATTAAAGCTGAAAGTCTGCACTTCAACTGCATCTGAGTTGTTTCATTTAAAATTCATTGTGGTAATGTACAGAACCAAAATTAGAAAAAAGTTTTCTCTGTTTATGAACCAAACTGTATGTGTGTATGTATATATATATATATTCACGGCATTCGTAGTCTGAATCACAATCTGATTGTATGGGTGGTTACCTACCAGGTAACGCTTGTGGTTGGTCAGCAAGTCGGCTAACATCCGCCACGGTGCCCTCTTTCAGTTGCGAGAAGCAGATCATAGAATGGTTGAAATAGTTTACAGTCAAATAATGCAAAGAGTACGCGACACGTGTTTCGCCCTAATTCTGGGCTCATCAGGCGTACACACTCACTGCACTCCCTCTCGGGAATCGAACCTCGGATGTCAGCGCTAGAGGCGAAGCCCCTAACGTTGTGCCACTGCATGTGGTTCGTTCATTTGACAGCATGTAGATCGGGGTAATTACATTCACGGCATTCGTAGTCTGAATCACAACGTGTCGCGTACTCTTTGCATTATTTGACAGTAAACTATTTCAACCATTCTATGATCTGCTTCTCGCAACTGAAAGAGGGCACTGTGGCAGATGTTAGCCGACTTGCTGACCAACCACAAGCGTTACCTGGTAGGTAACCACCCATGCAATCAGATTGTGATTCAGACTACAAATGCCGTGAATGTAATTACCCCGATCTACATGCTGTCAAATGAACGAACCACACGGCGTGGCGCAACGTTAGGGGCTTCGCCTCTAGCGCTGACGTCCGAGGTTCGATTCCCGAGAGGGAGTGCAGTGAGTGTGTACGCCTGATGAGCCCAGAATTAGGGCGAAACACGTGTCGCATACTCTTTGCATTATTTGACAGTAAACTATTTAAACCATATACAGTGGAACCTCTAGATACGAGTTTAATTCGTTCTAGCACTGAGCTTGTATAGCGAATTTCTCGTATCTAGAACAAACTTCCCCATTGAAAATAATGGAAATCCAGTTAATCCATTCCGCACCCCAAAAATATTAACATAAAAATCAAATTTCCTAACAAATAACACTGATAAATAATATATACTGTAGTCTACCTTTAATAAAAAACACTGGTAAATAATATAACTGATTATTAAAAGAATCAAAACAGGTGTCCAAAGTGCAGTAGAGCATTCAATAAATCTTTAAATAAATAATCCTTAAAACAGTTGTGAAGTGGCGGTTTAAAATACACAAGAATAACAATCCTTTAACACAAGGTTAAAACGTCAACAGGAAGCAGTCTTTAAAAAACAGATGACAATCCCCGGTGCTTCTTCTCTGTTAGCGTCAGCGTGTTACCTGCTTCTCCCATGCAGGCTCTGCAACAGGCGAGACACTCTTAATGCAGCTGACCTTCTCTACACCGTCCTGCTTCAGCTGTTTGGCTCGCCTGTTCAGCTCACTATTCAGCTGCACTCGCTCGCTCTCCCGCACCGACATCCTACTGCTGCTGCTTCCTGCCTCCTCCTGCAACCTCCGTTCTCTCTCCTCTCTTTTCTTTTACTTCTTCTCCCCCTTAAACGGCTCGCGCTTCTCTATATATGCGGGGAGGACATGGCAGCTGCAGCCCATCAGCCACAGGAACAATCATGGATGTGGGCAGTTTCCCACCTGTGCACCTAGGTGAGAAACGCAGACACCGCAGATCGCCCTGCGGCTCGCTACTGCTACCACGCCCCCACGCTAAGCCGCGAGCTATACCCACAGCCTGGCTCGTGGCTCCTTACACGAGCTAATGCTCGTATTTAGATCTGAATTTTTCGCTCATACTTTCCTCGTATCTTGAATTTCTCGTATACAGAGGTGATCGTATCTCGAGGTTCCACTGTATAATTATATATATATTATATATATATTATACATATATACATATTATATACACGCATATATATACACCATGTTTCCCCAAAAGTAAGACCTACCGCTAATCCGCCGTTTTTGCATGTGTCCTGAGAGCTGCCATATTTAGCCAAGAAGCTGCCCTGATTACAAGGTAAGGCGTTTTTACAAGTAGTTTAAAGAGTAAACGTTGTCTTTTGTCCAGCATAACATCGGTTAAATATTTTTACCCCCAGACAAGATGAGTGCAAAAAGAAAGCTACTCCGTCAAGTACAAAAAAGGGAGTTAACATTGGAGGGGGTGCCCAAGGGAGTCCGTGATACCGGTGGCACTGTGCTGGCCGGGGCTTTTGGGGTGCACGTTTTTCCTGCTGCGGTGGGTGAGTGTGGAACAACTTTCAACCTCGTTTTTTGCTTCTTCTCGTTCTTTGTGGTCAGCGTGCAGCTGTGGGCTTTTGTTTCCTGCTGGAGTGGGGTGCTGCATTTCACCATTTTTTTAGGCGAGAAAAATCTTTTCTTGTTTGGGAAGGGGTGAGGTACGTCGTTTTTCGGGTTCGCAGCCGTGTGAACAGAAGGAGACGGGGTTGAAACTTGGGGCACTACCTCGGAGTAAGTTGTTCTGTGCTTGCCTGCCATGGCGGTGGAGGTGTGTGCTCCGGGGGTTCCGTCCAGCATGGCGCTATTGCGGATTCTTTTGGGTACCCCCTCGTACAGTAGTTTGTAGAACATGAATACCGTACATGTTGATTTGACTGTTGAACAGGCGTTAACGTACCAGTAATTTGTACCGTATAATTGTTGAACAGAAATAAATGTACTTTACTTTTTTGAACTTCAATAAAAATAAGACCTACCCGAAAATAAGCCCTAGTGCATTTTTTGGACCTAAAATTAATATAAGACACTGTCTTATTTTCGGGGAAACACGGTATATATTATATATAATATATACACACACACACACACATATCTATACATATTAATAAAAGGCAAAGCCCTCAGTGACTCACTGACTGACTGACTGACTCACTCACTCACTCATCACTAATTCTCGAACTTCCCGTGTAGGTGGAAGGCTGAAATTTGGCAGGCTCATTCCTTACAGCTTACTTACAAAAGTTAGGCAGGTTTTATTTCGAAATTCTACACGTAATGGTCATAACTGGAACCTGTTTTTTGTCCATATACTCTAATGGAGGAGGCGGAGTCACGTATCGCGTCATCACGCCTCCTACGTAATCACGTGAACTAAAAACAAGGAAGAGATTTACAGCACGAGTCAAACGCGGGAACGAAGGTAAATGACGTTAATTTTTGAGTGTCTTTTAATACTGTGTAAGCATAAATATTAACACATGTGCAATTAAACGTGTCCATTTACGGGGCGATTTCTCAGGCTTAAAAGCTCGCCTTTTATCAAACGCGGGAACAAAGGTAAATGACGTTGTTCACTGTCTTTTAATACTGTGTAAGCATACATATTAACACATGTGCAATTAAACGTGTGCATTTACGGGGTGATTTCTCAGGCTTAAAAGCTCGCCTTTTACTAAAAAGGTAAATGCAAACTGTTTTCATTCTGAAGGGCACAAACCACGTTAGATTTCAGACGTTAAACGCGCAAAAATGTCGGTACACCAGATAAATAAGCGCAACATATTATCAGTTGTATTGTATGCTTACAATACATATAGAAATGTGTTAATCATTAACTAATATTATGGGATGGTGTTTTTCGACTCGTGCCTTGATTTAAACGATTGCATTTCTTGGTGGGTTTGCGTAGCTTATTGTCAATATCTTTACACCTCTTTTTAAGACTTAATTTAAAAAGGTTTTCTTTTGTTCTTAATTAAAATTTAAAAGCAATACTTCATCGCTGCGATGCCCCTCTAGCGCTGACGTCCGAGGTTCGATTACCGTAAGCGAGTGCAGTGAGTGTGTACGCCCGATGAGCCAAGAATAAGGGGGAAAGACGTGTCGCGTACTCTTTGCATTATTTGACAGTAAACTATTTTCAATCATTCTATGATCTGCTTCTCACAACTGAAGGCACCGTGGCTGATGTTACGTCACTTGCTGGCCAACCATTAGCGTTACCTGGTAGGTAACCAGCCACTCACTTCACTCCCTTACGGGAATCGAACCTCGGACGTCAGCGCTACAGGCAAACCCCTAAAATTGCGCCACGGCGTGTGGTTCGTTTATTTGACAACATGTAGATCGGGGTAATTACATTCTGCGCCACGGCGTGTGCTTCGTTTATTTGACAACATGTAGATCGGGGTAATTACATTCACGGCATTCGTAGTCTGATTCACAATCTGATTGTATGGGTGGTTACCTACCAGGTAACGCTTATAGTTGGCCACCAAGTCAGGTCGAAGTGATCACTCGAGTGAAGGCAGCTTCACAAAAAAACAAATCCTTAACAAACTGTTATTAGTATATTTTCCCTCAATTTAAAAAGGTTTTCTTTTCTTAATAAAAATTTTAAAGCGGTACTTCGCCAGTGCGAAGCGCGTGGATTTGACCGACTGACACATACAGACATATTCATGAGTGCAGGTACTTCGGAAAGAAAGCACCGTGTAAACCTAAAGTTTAAATTAAGTTCATAGACCTACAAAAGGTTGCCATTCATTTGAGGCAAGATTGCTTTTCTTCTGTACAACTATACGTTGCATTCTCAAGAGTGTGCTTGCACGGCTTCGGATATAGATATACAGTGATCCCTCGCTATGTTGCGCTTCGCCTTTCGTGGCTTCACTCGATCGCGGATTTTATATGTAAGCATATTTAAATATATATCGCGGATTTTTTGCTGGTTCGCGGATTTCTGAGGACAATGGGTCTTTTAATTTCTGGTACATGCTTCCTCAGTTGGTTTGCCCAGTTGATTTCATGCAAGGGACGCTATTGGCAGATGGCTGAGAAGCTACCCAACTTACTTTTCTCTGTGTCTCTTGCGCTGACTTTCTCTGATCCTGACGTAGGGGGTGTGAGCAGGGGGGCTGTTCGCACACCTAGACGATACGGACGCTCGTCTAAAAATGCTGAAAGATTATCTTCACGTTGCTACCTTCTGTGTGCAGCTGCTTAGTGAAGCGACATGCTGCACGGTGCTTCACATACTTAAAAGCTCAAAGGGCACGTATTGATTTTTCACTCTTTGTTTTTATCTGTCTCTCTCTCTCTCTCCCTGCTCCTGACGGAGGGGGTGTGAGCTGCCGCCTTCAACAGCTTTGTGCCAAGGTGCTTCGCATACTTAAGCCAAACAGCCCTATTGATTTGTTTGCTTTGCTCTCTGTTTCTGACAGCCTGTGCTCCTGACACGCACTCCTTTGAATAGGAAGATATGTTTGCATTCTTTTAATTGTGAGACAGAACTGTCATCTCTGTCTTGTCATGGAGCACAGTTTAAACTTTTGAAAAAGAGACAAATGTTTGTTTGCAGTGTTTGAATAACGTTCCTGTCTCTCTACAACCTCCTGTGTTTCTGCGCAAATCTGTGACCCAAGCATGACAATATAAAAATAACCATATAAACATATGGTTTCTACTTCGCGGATTTTATTATTTCGCGGGTGGCTCTGGAACGCAACCCCCACGATGGAGGAGGGATTACTGTATATATATATATATATATATATACACATATACAGTGGTGTGAAAAACTATTTGCCCCCTTCCTGATTTCTTATTCTTTTGCATGTTTGTCACACAAAATGTTTCTGATCATCAAACACATTTAACCATTAGTCAAATATAACACAAGTAAACACAAAATGCAGTTTGTAAATGGTGGTTTTATTATTTAGGGAGAAAAAAAAAAATCCAAACCTACATGGCCCTGTGTGAAAAAGTAATTGCCCCCTGAACCTAATAACTGGTTGGGCCACCCTTAGCAGCAATAACTGCAATCAAGCGTTTGCGATAACTTGCAATGAGTCTTTAACAGCGCTCTGGAGGAATTTTGGCCCACTCATCTTTGCAAAATTGTTGTAATTCAGCTTTATTTGAGGGTTTTCTAGCATGAACCGCCTTTTTAAGGTCATGCCATAGCATCTCAATTGGATTCAGGTCAGGACTTTGACTAGGCCACTCCAAAGTCTTCATTTTGTTTTTCTTCAGCCATTCAGAGGTGGATTTGCTGGTGTGTTTTGGGTCATTGTCCTGTTGCAGCACCCAAGATCGCTTCAGCTTGAGTTGACGAACAGATGGCCGGACATTCTCCTTCAGGATTTTTTGGTAGACAGTAGAATTCATGGTTCCATCTATCACAGCAAGCCTTCCAGGTCCTGAAGCAGCAAAACAACCCCAGACCATCACACTACCACCACCATATTTTACTGTTGGTATGATGTTCTTTTTCTGAAATGCTGTGTTCCTTTTACGCCAGATGTAACGGGACATTTGCCTTCCAAAAAGTTCAACTTTTGTCTCATCAGTCCACAAGGTATTTTCCCAAAAGTCTTGGCAATCATTGAGATGTTTCTTAGCAAAATTGAGACGAGCCCTAATGTTCTTTTTGCTTAACAGTGGTTTGCGTCTTGGAAATCTGCCATGCAGGCCGTTTTTGCCCAGTCTCTTTCTTATGGTGGAGTCGTGAACACTGACCTTAATTGAGGCAAGTGAGGCCTGCAGTTCTTTAGACGTTGTCCTGGGGTCTTTTGTGACCTCTCAGATGAGTCGTCTCTGCGCTCTTGGGGTAATTTTGGTCGGCCGGCCACTCCTGGGAAGGTTCACCACTGTTCCATGTTTTTGCCATTTGTGG
>NC_041398.2:143564166-143589166 GCF_900747795.2 Erpetoichthys calabaricus | reverse complement strand
AAGGTGTGGCTTAAAATTATTTTTTTGAATTTCAGGGTAAAATCCATCCTTAAATTTAGCACAAAGTAGGATTTCAGACTCTCTACACCGGTACAAACGAGACATAGGTAGAAATATGTCTTCTTTTTCTTTCAGCTGCTCCTGTTATGGGTTGCCACAGCAGATCATCTTCTTCCATATATTTCTGTCCTCTGCATCTTGTTCTGTTACACCAGTGCTTCTCAAATAGTGGGGCGCGCCCGTGGCTCCGTCAAGGGGGGCGCGTTTGACCTCGGGGAACATGCTTTTTTATTTTTCTATTTTGATTTTTTTTTACTGTTCTAGAATAAAGTGCAATACCACTCCACTACATTAAGGGGCAGTGGCGCTCTCATTGGCAGAGTGTGCGCAGGGAGCATTCGCTCGGTGGTGTAGGGGTTTTGTTTGCACTGAGCATGCGCGCTTTGCACGCAGTACAAAGTATGAGTATGAAGTGTAGACACGAAGTGTAGCAGACCCTCAAGTGACATCATGAAAAAATTTTTAACAGGGATGAGAAGACAGGCGGAGAAAGAAGAAGATAAAGAGACAAACGAAAGTCTCCCGAAAGCTAAGACGAGGAAATATGATGAAGCGTATGTAGCGCTTGGCTTCACTGTGACTACGGTGGGAGACGAGGAAAGACCGGTGTGCTTACTGTGTCTAAAAATGTTGGCAGCAGACAGCATGAAGCCAAATAAATTAAGGCGTCACTTAAAGATATTACACCCTAATCACGCTGATAAGCCGCTTGAGTTTTTTCAGCGAAAACGTGTTGAATATTGCCAGCAATCATCCCGCTTTCTGACTGCTACTTCAGTAAACCAGCGAGCGTTGTTGGCATCATATAAGGTGGCGTACCAAATTGCTCAGTGCAAAAAACCCCACACCATAGCAGAAGAGCTGATACTGCCTGCAGTATTAGACATGGTCTCTGTCATGCTGGATGATGCAAGTGCTGCAAAAATAAAAACTATCCCTCTGTCAAATGACACTGTTGCTAGACGTATAAATGACATTGCTGACGATCTTAAAGAACAGCTGGTAGAAAAACTCAAAGATAAACGTTTTGCCTTACAATTTGATGAAGCAATTGACAGCAACAAAGACTGTTTGTTTATTGCTTATGTACGTTTTGAAATGACAAATTCCCTGTGTGAGGATCTACTTTTTTGTAAATATGTCAGAGACAGAGCCACAGCCGAAGAGCTATTCAAAATGCTAGACTGCTTCCTGACTGAGAATGGGCTAAAGTGGGAGAACTGCATTGGTGTTTGCAGTGATGGTGCACAGACCATGGCAGGGATGAGAAAAGGACTTCGGACTCTCATAAAGAAGGCTTCACCTAATGCTGAGTGGACACACTGTATTTTACATAGAGAGGCACTGGCATCAAGGCACCTTTCCTCTGAATTAAGTGAGGTTATGACTGACATTGTAGGAGTAGTCAATTTAATAACCCACCTAAGCTCTTACTCTCAGAGAATTATCCTTCTTGGTGATTTCAACATCCATATTGACACCCCCACATCTAAACTGAGAAATGAATTCCTGTCCTTACTGGACTGTTTTGACTTGACACAACATGTTGATTTTCCAACCCATTGTGGCGGTCATACAGTGGTGTGAAAAACTTTTTGCCCCCTTCCTGATTTCTTATTCTTTTGCATGTTTGTCACACAAAATGTTTCTGATCATCAAACACATTTAACCATTAGTCAAATATAACACAAGTAAACACAAAATGCAGTTTGTAAATGGTGGTTTTTATTATTTAGGGAGAAAAAAAAATCCAAACCTACATGGCCCTGTGTGAAAAAGTAATTGCCCCCTGAACCTAATAACTGGTTGGGCCACCCTTAGCAGCAATAACTGCAATCAAGCGTTTGCGATAACTTGCAAAGAGTCTTTTACAGCGCTCTGGAGGAATTTTGGCCCACTCATCTTTGCAAAATTGTTGTAATTCAGCTTTATTTGAGGGTTTTCTAGCATGAACCGCCTTTTTAAGGTCATGCCATAGCATCTCAATTGGATTCAGGTCAGGACTTTGACTAGGCCACTCCAAAGTCTTCATTTTGTTTTTCTTCAGCCATTCAGAGGTGGATTTGCTGGTGTGTTTTGGGTCATTGTCCTGTTGCAGCACCCAAGATCGCTTCAGCTTGAGTTGACGAACAGATGGCCGGACATTCTCCTTCAGGATTTTTTGGTAGACAGTAGAATTCATGGTTCCATCTATCACAGCAAGCCTTCCAGGTCCTGAAGCAGCAAAACAACCCCAGACCGTCACACTACCACCACCATATTTTACTGTTGGTATGATGTTCTTTTTCTGAAATGCTGTGTTCCTTTTACGCCAGATGTAACGGGACATTTGCCTTCCAAAAAGTTCAATTTTTGTCTCATCAGTCCACAAGGTATTTTCCCAAAAGTCTTGGCAATCATTAAGATGTTTCTTAGCAAAATTGAGACGAGCCCTAATGTTCTTTTTGCTTAACAGTGGTTTGCGTCTTGGACATCTGCCATGCAGGCCGTTTTTGCCCAGTCTCTTTCTTATGGTGGAGTCGTGAACACTGACCTTAATTGAGGCAAGTGAGGCCTGCAGTTCTTTAGACGTTGTCCTGGGGTCTTTTGTGACCTCTCAGATGAGTCGTCTCTGCGCTCTTGGGGTAATTTTGGTCGGCCGGCCACTCCTGGGAAGGTTCACCACTGTTCCATGTTTTTGCCATTTGTGGATAATGGCTCTCACTGTGGTTCGCTGGAGTCCCAAAGCTTTAGAAATGGCTTTATAACCTTTACCAGACTGATAGATCTCAATTACTTCTGTTCTCATTTGTTCCTGAATTTCTTTGGATCTTGGCATGATGTCTAGCTTTTGAGGTGCTTTTGGTCTACTTCTCTGTGTCAGGCAGCTCCTATTTAAGTGATTTCTTGATTGAAACAGGTGTGGCAGTAATCAGGCCTGGGGGTGGCTACGGAAATTGAACTCAGGTGTGATACACCACAGTTAGGTTATTTTTTAACAAGGGGGCAATTACTTTTTCACACAGGGCCATGTAGGTTTGGATTTTTTTTCTCCCTAAATAATAAAAACCATCATTTAAAAACTGCATTTTGTGTTTACTTGTGTTATATTTGACTAATGGTTAAATGTGTTTGATGATCAGAAACATTTTGTGTGACAAACATGCAAAAGAATAAGAAATCAGGAAGGGGGCAAATAGTTATTCACACCACTGTATATTGGACCTGATCTGCACTTCTGGACTATCTGTTGCCAACATTTACAGCACTGATTTGGGACTCTCTGACCATAAAGCAGTATTTTTCACTGTCTCATTACCTCTCCCACCTCTTACCTGTAAACAACAAATTTCTTACAGAAACCTTAAAAATATCTGTCCCTCTATCCTTTCTGGATCCATTTCTGATCTTTTACTGTCTGCACCTATTCCATCAACACTAGATAGTCTTGTTGACCACTATAACTCAGCCCTTCACTCAGCATTAGATAAAACAGCTCCTTTAAAACATAAGGAGGTTTCCTTTAAACGTTCAGCTCCTTGGTATAACTCAGAATTGCGATCTATGAAAGCAGCTGGCCGACGCCTTGAGAGAATGTCACGTAAGACTGGCCTCACCGTGCACATCCAGGCTTTCTCTGACCACCAAAGAGCTTACAGAGAAGCACTAACTTCTGCCAAGAACACCCATTATGGCAGAATAATAGAAAGTAGCCATGATAACCCAAGGGTTTTGTTCTCTGTAGTTAATAAACTACTCGAACCCGCATCTGGTCCAACTACCTCTTCTACTGAAGTCTGTGAGGAATTCCTCCACTTTTTCCGTAACAAAATTAAAGATCTAAATAATTCAACCAACATAAATACATCATCTGTTTATATCTCTCCCTGTTTTCCCACTCCATCCAGCTCCTTCTCTAAGTTCTCACCAGTCACATCTGCGTTTGTTAATGACCTGCTTTATAAGATGAGGCCGACTACTTGTGTACTGGACCCCATCCCCACCACACTACTTAAATCCTGCCTTCATGCCATAATCCCGACTGTTACAACAATAATAAACTCATCCCTTGACACTGGCTCTGTGCCGCTCACTTTTAAAATTGCTTCTGTAACCCCAACGTTAAAAAAGTCTGGCCTTGATGCTGACAATCTTAACAATTTCCGGCCTATTTCCCACTTACCTTTCCTGTCAAAAGTTCTTGAGCGTGTTGTAGCTTCCCAACTCACCAATTACCTAACCTCTAATAATTTGATGGAACCCTTTCAGTCTGGTTTCAGGGCGCGGCACTGCTGTGAAACTGCTCTGCTACGGGTAACCAATGATTTGCTTATGGCAGCAGACTCTGGACAAACCAGCATATTAATTCTGTTAGACCTCAGTGCAGCATTTGACACTGTCAGACATGACATCCTACTGTTCAGAATGGAGAACATGCTGGGTATCTCTGGCACTGCCCTCCAGTGGTTCAAGTCCTATCTGACTGATAGGCAAGAGTTTGTTAGTCTTGGCAACAGTAGATCCAGCTCAGCGCCAGTCACACAAGGAGTCCCTCAGGGCTCTGTCCTCGGTCCTCTGCTTTTCTGTATTTATATGCTTCCCCTTGGCCATATTATCCATAGTTATGGATTGGGTTATCATTTTTATGCAGATGATACTCAGCTCTACTTCAATGTTAAAAGTGGAACTTCATCAGAGCTTTCTCAGCTCACAACCTGCCTTAGTGAAATTAAAACCTGGATGGAGCAGAACTCTTTAAAATTAAATTGCAATAAAACTGAACTCCTGCAAATTGGGACTAAAATGCAACTTAATAAAATGAGCTCCTTCCCAGTCCATCTCGGCAGTGATCTCATCAGACCTGCCTCTACTGTAAAAAATCTTGGTGTCATTTTTGACTCCTCCCTCACTTATTCCGCCCACATAAATCACATTAAGAAACTTTCTTACTTTCACCTCCGTAACATATCCCGTGTTCGCTCCTTCCTCTCCTTCTCTAATGCTGAGAAACTTGTCCATGCTTTTATCACATCCCGCATCGATTATTGTAATTCCCTACTGGCAGGTGCCCCTTCTAATCTTATATCACAGCTCCAGCTTATTCAAAACTCAGCTGCAAGAGTCCTTACTCGAACCAGCAGCAGCGAGCACATCACACCCATCCTGCTCCGCCTTCACTGGCTCCCTGTGTCCTACAGAATCGAATATAAAATCCTACTAATAACCTACAAAGCTTTAAATAACCTCGCGCCAAACTACATCAGTGACCTTCTCCATCACTATGTGCCTGCCCGCCCACTAAGGTCCTCTGATTCTGGTAATCTTGTTGTGCCCGTCACTAATCTACACTCCATGGGTGACAGGGCCTTCAGCTGTATAGCGCCCAGACTCTGGAATGACCTACCAAAATTAATCAGGTCAGCTGACTCCATGAATTCTTTTAAAAAACAACTCAAAACTCATCTGTTCAGGAAGGCTTTTAGCTCTACTTGACTTTATTACCTTTCTCTCAGTTTACTTCTCTGTCAAGATGCTCATGTAACCTGTGTGTGTGTGCGAGACCATCAATTATGTTGTCTGTTTTTTTTTCAGAATTTACTGTCTTAATCTTCTTTGTTTATTTATCTGGTTTGTACAATGCTATATACTGTATATTCTGCCGTTCTTTATTCTGTAAGTGCCTTGAGCATGGGAAAGGCGCTATATAAATAAAATGTATTATTATTATTAATAAAGACCAGACCACTAAAAACAAGAGTTTTCTCTGCTATCTGTGAGGAGATGGGAGCTGAACATCAAGCTGTGCTGTTTCACAGTGAAGCAAGGTGGCTGTCACGAGGAAAAGTGTTATCTCGAGTTTTTGAGCTCAGAGAAGAGATAAGAATGTTTTTGGAGCAGGAGCACAAGTATGAAGTTGCAAGAAAGTTTAGTGATGAGAACTTTCTGATGAAACTTGCTTACCTGAGTGACATATTTGGAAAGCTCAATGAACTAAATCTACAGCTTCAAGGGAAAAATCAACACCTCCCTCAGGTCACAGACAAGACCAACTCTTTCACTCGAAAGCTTGCAATGTGGGGCAGGCGACTTGATGAAGGAAATACTGTGTCATTTGAGAACTTGCAGGAATTTGTTGACACTACTGACTATGATGTCACCTCAGTGATTCCATATTTTAAGCAGCATATTTCATCACTGATGGGATTCTTTACAAAGTACTTCCCTAAAAACAGTTCCCAGTATGACTGGGTGAGAGATCCTTTTAATGCACCAGCTCCAACTGGTTTTAGCCTTGCAGAGAAGGAGCAGTTCATAGAAATCACATCTGACTCCATATTGAGACTAAGTTTCACATCCCAGACACTGAGTGAATTCTGGCTGAATGTGGAGAAGCAATATCCACTCTTAGGACAAAGAGCTGTGCACATTCTTCTTCCATTTGCAACTTCTTACTTGTGTGAGACTGGCTTCTCTGCTGTTGCTGCTCTGAAAAGCAAATACAGGTCCCGGCTACACATTGAGAAGGAGCTGAGAGTTGCTGTGTCCTGCTTCAAACACCGCTTCGAAAAGCTGTGTATTGCAAAACGTGCTCATTGTAGCCATTAATCCAGACATCATCTCTGATTAAAAAATCAGCTCAAATTATTTTATATATTTTTGTTTTGCAGGTTAAAGTTTTTTTAATATTGTGCTCCTGAGTAAATGTTGGTGATCAGTTTGAATGCATTATTATTTATTGATTTTATGTATTTTTTTTCAGTATCATATGGTTTGACATGGTCAATCAAAAAATGTTTATAGTTTAATTAAGGATTTAATTTTTTTTGAATTTAGAATGCACTTTAAATCTTTTCTGTTACATTTAATAAAGCTATTCTTTGTTGTAAATTGGTCCATATTTCTTTCTTTTTTTATTCTCTTATACGTTAATAAGGATACAGTGTTATGCAGAGGTGTACTTATAACAATTTTATAGACAAATGATACTATTTATAGTCGCGCGGGGGGCGCGAGATGTTTTCTTCTTCCTAGGGGGGGCATGACAGAAAATAATTGAGAAGCACTGTGTTACACCCATCACCTGCATGTCCTCTCTCACCACATCCATAAACCTTCGCTTAGGCCTTCCTCTTTTTCTCTTCCCTGGCAGCTCTATCCTTCGTATTCTTCTTCCAATATACTCAGCATCTCTCCTCTGCACATGTCCAAACCAACGCAATCTCGCCTCTCTGACGTTGTCTCCCAACCGTCCAACTTGAGCTGACCCTCTAATGTACTCATTTCTAATCCTGTCCATCATCATCACACCCAATGCAAATCTTAGCACCTTTAACTCTGCCACCTCCAACTCTGTCTCCTGCTTTCTGGTCAGTGCCACCGTCTCCAACCCATATAACATAGCTGGTCTCACTACCGTCCTGTAGACCTTCCCTTTCACTCTTGCTGATATCCGTCTGTCACAAATCACTCCTGACACTCTTCTCCACCCATTCCACCCTGCCTGTACTCTCTTTTTCACTTCTCTTCCACAATCCCCATTATTCTGTACTGTTGATCCCAAGTATTTAAACTCATCCACCTTCGCCAACTTTACTCTTTGCATCCTCACCATTCCACTGACCTTCCTCTCATTTACACACATGTATTCTGTCTTGTTCTTACTGACCTTCATTCATTCTCGGTAGAAATTTGTCAACCAGGTGAAATGTTCGTGCATAATTTTTACCATAGTTTAGCACGAGGAAGCTTGCTTTGATACTGCTTACAAAAGTGATTTGTGTGGTGAGAATAGGTTGCTCTATTAACTTCTGATGCAATGTGGCATATGCTGGTACAAGTGTGGAGATGGAAAAATAATGCAAAGACATGAGCTGCAGCTGCCTCACATCCACACAGCAAACAAAATGATCAGTTGGTTATGAAACAAGGTGAATGCTCAGTTCATACAGGCTTCAACTTGCTATAGCTACATTTGAACATTCACCTGCAATTAAGTAGTGTATTGCCTACATGTCCTAAAATAGACTGGGTGTTTGTTTCAGCAAATGCATGCTGCTTTAAGAATTGGAGAACAGTAGGGCTCCAGCTACTTTTGTTTTAACAACATTAAAATTTGCCTCTTTGTTGTTACATTTTGTAGGCTGTATGACATGATGACACAACATTACATTTTTTCCAAAACTTAAAAACATCAATTTTTGAAGAAGTCATATCAAAGTCGTGTGCTGTTAGTACAAAACACACTTTTCACAGAATGCTCAAGCATGCATTTTACAAATGTTTGGCAATGGAAAAAGTAAAATAATGCACAGATAAGAAAAATTAGGAAAATAAAGTACTATAAACCAATGGTGATATTTAAAATGTTGTCGGAACCGTGTGCTGCCAACAGAAAATAAATGTGATATGATTTAATGTATCCATGCAGCATGTAGATACTTTCTATAGTTTATGATAATTAGTGGTTAAAGTGGGTTGGTACACACTGGTACACTGTGGTAGCAATTTCTGTTTTTGCCTTAAGTGTACTGACAGGAAATGTATGTGTACTGGTGCCTTCTGACACCTCTCACAATGCACAACCCCAATCCCTAGACTCCAACACCACTCCTCTGAAACTGTTTTTATAAATGATTACGTTTTCTGACTTTGAAGGGACATCCCTGCTATCCAAAATAATTTTTACTTTTGACTGAATCTTTACACTTTAAAATTAATCCATTTCCTATTATCACAATTGTAGAAGAAGCTGATAAAACAGAATGCCACCAGTTACTTGTTGCAAAAGCAAACTTAGCACATGCTTAGGGCACCAAGGGAAAGGGAGCACCACAAATAGTTTTCTCCATCTGTTTTTAAAAAAGTATAAATTAAGTTATAAGTAGGCAATAATAAGCAATATTTTTACATCTTTTGATCTATGTATGTTGAAATGCTATACATCTTTAGATTAGGAAGCAATAAAATGGAACATGTTTTGTTTCATACAAATAATGATGTTTCTTTATTAAAATATCTTTTTCAAAAATTATCCACCAACATCAATTTCTGTAGAAAGAGAATTAAAAATCAGTAGTGTGAAAAGTGTGAAAGCTTTCTTTAGTAGGCTATGTTGCAGGGTTTGATTTGATAACCTCTGGTGATGGCAGTATTCTGTCAATGTAGATGTTTTCTTTGGATTGACTTTATATTATTTTTCTTCATGTTCAGAATGATATTGTGAAAGGCCGTATTAAAGTCAAGTTAGTCTTGCTTGTTATTCTTCAATTAGGGAACCACAGCAATTGGGAAGAACAGCTCTTTAAATACTTTGTCAATCCTGTTTCTTTTTTTACTGTCTATTCTATACATTTCACATATTCTCAAAGGTTGTGTGTCTTTTTAATCGCCTGTGCAATACATGTTTAATGCTTTTTAAATTCTTAATTAAATTTTTTTCACAATAAAGATATGTTGGATATAAATTAATGAGATCAGCTGACTCAATTCATTCTTTAAAAAAATTTTGTGACACCCCGTATAGTGGGAATTGAGGTCACCAGCCTACACTCCAGGGGCCTCATGTATAAACGGCGTGTACGCACAAAAATGTTACGTACGAACGTTTCCACGCTCAAATCGCGATGTATAAAACCTAAACTCCTAAACTTGCCGTAAAGCCACGCACATTTCCACGGTAGCTCATACCCTGGCGTACACAAGTTATCCGCTCGGTTTTGCAGACTGGCGGCACGCAGCGTCAAAGCAGTGCTACTGTTCCTGTGTGGTTTCCCTTTCTTTTTTAGATCCACATCCCTGACGTGGCTTTATCATATACAGGTACACTGAAACTAACTGCATATTGTTTATTAGTTTAACACTAGAATTACCAGAGTCTACGAAAAAACTCGTAGATCCGGCCCACCTTAAATCGCGTCTTAAATCCGTTCACACCTCTCCGCCAGCATCTTTTGTCCTCTAAATGTGCTGATAAAAGACAAGCTGCCAGCAGCCGGCTATTCCATTCCCCCTCCGACTTAGAACGTGAATGCACTTTTCCCAGCTCATGTCTTGATTGATTGTCTGGGAGTGGAGTTTTAGAATGGAAATAATAGATCGTTATTTGGAACACACGCATTTCATGTGTGTACCGTTTCTACAGTAATCTGTGTAAACACATTGTTAAAGCAGAAACTTTTTCATATTTTAGTAATAAATGTTACAAAATGTAGGCATAAACTATAGAATGTATAAAGCCCGAGTGCCAAAGATCAAACAAATACTTTCACAAAAGCTTCAAGGATAATACAACAGTTTCCGTGGCGTAGCGCGCTAAGATTCGCCTCTCAGAGCGAGTAGCTTTGCTGTGCCTCACAGACATGAGTTCAATTCCCCGCTGGGGACAAAGTGTTACTTCTTTTTAACCTCAAATGGACATAAAATTTATAAATTGGTATGCACTGTCAGTTAATGAGATCGTTATATTTTCACGTGGGATGCTCCTTTTAAAATATTTTTTTTTACAATTGAGACTGCAATTAACATGAACAACTGTCCTTATAACTTATTTTTTCAAGATCCAGACACAAACCAAGCGTAATCAAGAGTCCCGGTTCGATCCCCACTCACTCCTATATTTGCCGTTTTCAGTAGTAAGCTGGTCTTTTTGTTAATATTATACAGTACACACATGCACTTGGTTTGTGTCTGTACTTGTGCTGTTACTTAGAGAATCAGATCGGGCGGAGGGGTGATGTTAGAGCGCGTGAGCTTATTCAGTGCTGCAGGAACAACGCACATGTACTGAAAGAAAAAAAAGATCAACATGTTGCCTTCCCTGTTTGTTTGTATATCTCTGCCTGTCTGTCTCTCTATTACGCAGTGCTCTGTCTGTCCGTGTGTTATGGATCTTGAAAAAATAAGTTATAAGGACAGTTGTTCAAGTTAATTGCAGTCTCAATTGTAAAAAAAATATTTTAAAAGGAGCATCCCACATGAAAATATAACGATCGCATTAACTGACAGTGCATACCAATTTATAAATTTTATGTCCGTTTGAGGTTAAAAAGAAGTAACACTTTGTCCCCAGCGGGGAATTGAACTCATGTCTGTGAGACACAGCAAAGCTACTCGCTCTGAGAGGCGAATCTTAGCGTGCTACGCCACGGAAACTATTGTATTATCTTTGAAGCTTTTGTGAAAGTGTTTATTTGATCTTTGGAACTTGGGTTTTATACATTTTATAGTTTATGCCTACATTTTGTAACATTTATTACTAAAATATGAAAAAGTTTCTGCTTTAACAATGTGTTTACACAGATTACTGTAGAAACGGTACACACATGAAATGCGTGTGTTCCAAATAATGATCTATTATTTCCATTCTCAAACTCCACTTCACTCCCAGATAATCAATCAAGGCATGAGCTGGGAAAAGTGCGTTCACGTTCTAAGTCGGAGGAGGGATGGAATAGCCGGCTGATGGCAGCTTGTCTTTTATCAGCACATTTAGAGGACAAAAGACGCTGGCGGAGAGGTGTGAATGGATTTAAGACGCGATTTAAGGTGGGCCGGATCTACGAGTTTTTTCGTAGACTCTGGTAATTCTAGTGTTAACGCATCTGATTGTAATTAACCTGTAACAATATAATGGTCCAGGGAATAGCCAAAGTATTCCAAATACCATAGCTGCTTTACCGTTGTTACTCTCGCTGCACCTTCTTTTTCTTCTTTCAGCTGCTCCCGTTAGGGGTTGCCACAGCGGATCACCTTTTTCCATATTACTCTCACTGCACCACTCAAAGTATTTATATCACTATATCTGAGTGGGGAATCACAGATCTACAGCAGCTGATTGGAAAGAGAATTATCGGTATACAGCATCAAGCACATGCTGCCTCTTTGAATTGCTCTCACAAGGCAAACGCTTCAAAGCCTTTCCTGTACGGACCTCGCAGTTTAGAATCAGTTTCATCCCAAGAACTATAAACGCACTCAATCAGTCCATCAAGTGCTCCTTGTAGAACTGTTTGTACTTATAAGTACAATTACCTCAATGTAAACTTGCACTACAGTTATAATATTGCACAAACTGAGCCACTTTATAAAGTGTGTATTTACATATGATGAGATATCATTTTTAAGATGAAATGCAGCAAAATATGTTTATTATATTATACAGATAAAACTAACTTTATTTAAATAATCTATATTGTTAATAATTAAACATGCGAGGACATGGTGCCACAGCGCTAGCGAGGAGCTGGCGCGCCATTCACGGATTGTTCCTGCCTCACGCTGTATTCTGGCTGGTGCTGGTGCGACACTGGAAGGATAGATAGATAGAATAATTAAACATGTACTACGAAGATATTTCAATGTTCCTTAAAAGTTTTGAAGAATCAGCATTCTAAGCTTACAGATGGCTTAACGTCTATTACAGAGCTGATTGTGTGGCGATTGGGTATTTGGAGAAAGAAAAGTAAAGACAGGAATTGGGGGTTAGTACATTTGAAACAGACAGTACTGCTACAATGAATTATTTCATCGGCGGGCGCAGCATCTTGTGTGAGACATGAACAATCACTGCGCCACCGTGTTCCCATTTTTAACAACATGCTTTAACTCCTATCATCATGAAAATTATATCACGTATACATCTCAGTATTTTAACTATTCAAAGAGCTGTAATATTACGAATGTAATGGATTCTGTGTCCTGTCAGAGGAAGAGAAAGCACGGAAGCACGTAGTGATTCATACACATAGAAGATCAAATACAAAACAAAGCATTTAACGTGCTACTTTAGTTACGATGGGATTTGAGAAACTAATAAACAATTTTAAGATGAAGTTTATGATGTTCTACTTTAATGACAAAATAAACTACGTGATTGAAGAGGAAATTTGGAGATTAAAGTTGACATTTCGTGCTTTACCCCCCCCCCCACTGTGTGCCTTTTTTTTTTTCCTCTGTACCCTAATAAGCTTTCATATGACACTCAGACAGTGGGCTACGACTCGCCTTTTCACGGCGACTTTGATATGTGACAACTTCTTTTTTTTTTTTTTTTTTTGTTTTATTTCGGGCACTGTGCGACTTTGTGAACTTCAGCTTGTCGAGTTTCTCCGACACGCTATCTCACTCGATCAACTTCCTTTTGTTGATTATATCACTGTTTAAACCAACAAATAGTAAATCCTACAGAATTTAAATATATATACACAGTCCAATACCACAAAGGGCACACAAAAACAGCAATTAAATGCAGCCCAAAAAGGGTGACTATATACAGTATTTATAGTGCTGACTGATAGTCCCAAATGAAAAAGAATAATGCACACAAACTAGTGAAACCCATACAGTGGTGTGAAAAACTATTTGCCCCCTTCCTGATTTCTTATTCTTTTGCATGTTTGTCACACAAAATGTTTCTGATCATCAAACACATTTAACCATTAGTCAAATATAACACAAGTAAACACAAAATGCAGTTTGTAAATGGTGGTTTTTATTATTTAGGGAGAAAAAAAAATCCAAACCTACATGGCCCTGTGTGAAAAAGTAATTGCCCCCTGAACCTAATAACTGGTTGGGCCACCCTTAGCAGCAATAACTGCAATCAAGCGTTTGTGATAACTTGCAATGAGTCTTTGACAGCGCTCTGGAGGAATTTTGGCCCACTCATCTTTGCAAAATTGTTGTAATTCAGCTTTATTTGAGGGTTTTCTAGCATGAACCGCCTTTTTAAGGTCATGCCATAGCATCTCAATTGGATTCAGGTCAGGACTTTGACTAGGCCACTCCAAAGTCTTCATTTTGTTTTTCTTCAGCCATTCAGAGGTGGATTTGCTGGTGTGTTTTGGGTCATTGTCCTGTTGCAGCACCCAAGATCGCTTCAGCTTGAGTTGACGAACAGATGGCCGGACATTCTCCTTCAGGATATTTTGGTAGACAGTAGAATTCATGGTTCCATCTATCACAGCAAGCCTTCCAGGTCCTGAAGCAGCAAAACAACCCCAGACCATCACACTACCACCACCATATTTTACTGTTGGTATGATGTTCTTTTTCTGAAATGCTGTGTTCCTTTTACGCCAGATGTAACGGGACATTTGCCTTCCAAAAAGTTCAACTTTTGACTCATCAGTCCACAAGGTATTTTCCCAAAAGTCTTGGCAATCATTGAGATGTTTCTTAGCAAAATTGAGACGAGTCCTAATGTTCTTTTTGCTTAACAGTGGTTTGCGTCTTGGAAATCTGCCATGCAGGCCGTTTTTGCCCAGTCTCTTTCTTATGGTGGAGTCGTGAACACTGACCTTAATTGAGGCAAGTGAGGCCTGCAGTTCTTTAGACGTTGTCCTGGGGTCTTTTGTGACCTCTCGGATGAGTCGTCTCTGTGCTCTTGGGGTAATTTTGGTCGGCCGGCCACTCCTGGGAAGGTTCACCACTGTTCCATGTTTTTGCCATTTGTGGATAATGGCTCTCACTGTGGTTCGCTGGAGTCCCAAAGCTTTAGAAATGGCTTTATAACCTTTACCAGACTGATAGATCTCAATTACTTCTGTTCTCATTTGTTCCTGAATTTCTTTTGATCTTGGCATGATGTCTAGCTTTTGAGGTGCTTTTGGTGTACTTCTCTGTGTCAGGCAGCTCCTATTTAAGTGATTTCTTGATTGAAACAGGTGTGGCAGTAATCAGGCCTGGGGGTGGCTACGGAAATTGAACTCAGGTGTGATACACCACAGTTAGGTTATTTTTTAACAAGGGGGCAATTACTTTTTCACACAGGGCCATGTAGGTTTGGATTTTTTTTCTCCCTAAATAATAAACACCATCATTTAAAAACTGCATTTTGTGTTTACTTGTGTTATATTTGACTAATGGTTAAATGTGTTTGATGATCAGAAACATTTTGTGTGACAAACGTGCAAAAGAATAAGAAATCAGGAAGGGGGCAAATAGTTTTTCACACCACTGTATATACACAAAAACCAATATGAAGCTGTCTTCCTCCACAGTGTTACATGTCAGGAAGCTGCTCCTTCAAACAGTGACTAGCACAGGATTCACCAAAAACAAAAATATTCAAAATACAGAAAAACAGAAAAAAATACCTCCACCAAAGTTAATTCAGAGATATTTACCAAAATACATACAAAAAAAATATTTACAACAATCACGGCACAAGTAGTAATGCTTGGTAAATTCAATATGGTGTTCTACCAAGTACCTTTCTCTTAGGAAGATCTAGGCAGAAGAACTATGTT
Source organism: Erpetoichthys calabaricus (assembly GCF_900747795.2). Classification (NCBI taxonomy): domain Eukaryota; kingdom Metazoa; phylum Chordata; class Cladistia; order Polypteriformes; family Polypteridae; genus Erpetoichthys; species Erpetoichthys calabaricus. The sequence goes on along the minus strand of NC_041398.2, from coordinate 143,573,879 downwards.
ATCTGTAATTCCCTTTTGTATTCAGCACCCTTGTGCCGACCAATTGAACTGCTCTACGTCATCCCTCCGCTGGCACGCGAGGACGTGATCGCGTCTGTGAAAGGTGGCGTCTCCTGTCCCGCACAATTATTATAAAAATTCGAGCAGCCGGCACATGAGTGTAGCTGTGCCGGCCTTTGAGATGTGGACTGCTCTTCTGCCTTAAGTGAAAGTAGGCACTTTTAATTTTTTTTTTCCTTCCCTGAGCTACAGCCCAGACAACTGCAAATACGGGATCCCTTTTATAAACCGCGGCAAACTAATATTAAGGCGCTTCTCACTTTCTTTTTCTCTTCTAGTGTTATGAGGTCGCGGGAGGCACACGCAGGAGTGGAAGACCGACAATGCCATCCCAGCCTGTCAATGGCAGGGCCACCTCTCCAGTCTACACGAGACCTATCCCGACGCTCCCCAAAAGGCGCTAACATCGTCAGCGAAGACATCTCTCTGCACTATATAAAGAAAAGAAAAAGGCAAGTTTAATTTCTTTAGACTTTTTATTTCCAAACAAATGCCTCTCTCATAACCCTGCAGAGGACACTAAACTAATTTTATTTAATTGCTGGTAATGACAGTAAAGCACATTACCACAAATCTATTTAAAACCTACTTTCAGGAAGGCATTTAACTTACCCGGACACTGGCCCTTTTTTCTGTTTACCTCTCAGTACAGGTGTTCAGAATGATTTGCATTTGTATCACACGTAACATTATTTGTGCAGCGTTTTCTAGTAGCATTTGTATTTTATTCTGGTGTGTAGTCTGTTAATTGTATTTAAAACTTTGTACTTCATGTATTTATCTGATATTATTTTGTAGCCAGTGTTGTGTATTTGATCTTTTTGCTCTTGCCTGTTGTTCATTTTTAAATTATGTTAAGAACTTTGAATATGGGGAAACATGCTCTATCAATAAAAATTGTTAATATTACTACTTTAGTTGATTAAAATGGTTCATATGAAAACAAGCACCTCAGTAGAACTACCCACTATTAACCTATGTTAACTGAACTGAAACTGAATTTGTGCAGAATACCTGCAATCTTATTCAGACTGTCAAGCCCTACAAGAGATCTAAACTTGGGATGGTACATTCATAACTCTGCAGTACCGACCATTATGCTACCTAAATCAACTACTTCAATCAAAATTAATTTCATATCACAATGTGCCACCAAGCTGAAACCTAATCTAACTGCAAAACTGTTCAAACTGGTCCTAAAAACCCTTTGACACAAAGTTAACCTAGCTAAAGCACACTAGCAGAAAAATATAAAAAAAAAAAAAAATGAATGAGCCAAAGCAAGTTTAAGCCAGAAAGCAAATAGCAACAAATGAAAGAACACCTCAAGTACATACTCTGCCTTCTGTCAGAGACTGATAATCTAGCAAGTTATACTGTATATGCACATAGTTTACTTATTGCTTCTTGGTGATAAACAGTGTGTGTATGTGTATATAATATAATAATAATAATAATAATAATTTTTATTTATGTAGCACCTCTCATACACTCAAGGATACTTTACAATTCAATAAACACATTAACAAGACAATAGAAATTACATAAAAGGAAATGAATAATACTCATTGAAGAGATGTGTTTTTAACAGGAGTTTGAAATGAATAATAGATTTTTCCTTGCGAAGGCTGAGAGAAAGAGCATTCCAAATTTTAGGGGCTATCACACTGAAAGCTCTGCCACCCACAGTTACTAACCTGTATTTAAGTACAATGAGTAAGTTAGTGTCCGATGATCTGGAGTGTAAGGAAGCAGCAGCTCAGACAGATAATGAGGGGCAAAACCATGAAGGGCTTTAAAGGTGAGAAGAATAATCTTATATTTGATTCTTGAAAAGACTGGTATCCAATGCAAATCATAAAGGACAGAAGTGACGTGAGCAGATTTTTTAGTGTGTGTAAGTAGATGAGCAGCAGAATTCTGAACCGATTGTAATCTATTGATATATTTAGTCGGGTGGCCACAAAACAATGCACTGCAATAGTCCAGACGGGCAGTGATGAATGCATGAATCAGTGATTCAGTATCCTTCACACTGAGGAAAGAATGCAGATGAGAAATGTTGCGAAGATGAAAAAAAGCTGTCTGTACTATTGAGCTAATTTGTGGTTGAAAAGTAAAGAAGTTGATCAAAGTTGACATACAAATTACGGACTGATGCTGAGGGGTCAAACAGGATCCCATCGACGTCAATTTTTAGCCCACGAAGGGTAGAGAGGACAGATTTGGTACCAACTAATATGATTTCTGTTTTATCAGGATTAGGTGGGTTTGCACCCTGCCCGGGATTGGTTCCTGCCTTGTGCCCTGTGTTGGCTGGGATTGGCTCCAGCAGACCCCCGTGACCCTGTGTTCGGATTCAGCAGGTTGGGAAATGGATGGATGGATTTATCAGGATTAAGTCGTAAAAAATGATCCGTCACCCAATGATTGATTTCCCGAATGCAATCAGTCAGTGCAACAGGTGAAGTTGTTGCAACTGCATCAACACTTACATAAAGTGTGTCTTTGGCATTGTAGTGGAAGCTTAGACCATACAGACGAATACTCTCACCTAATGGGAGCATACAGATGTTAAAGAGAATTGGACCTAGAACTGACCCTTGAGGGATACCTTGTGAGTGAAGTAGTGGCCGATTTGTGTTCCCTAATGAAGAGATAATACTGGCGATCACTGAGGTATAATGTGAACCAAGAAAGAGCAGCACCAGAGATACCAATAGCTGAAGGTTAGGACAATAAAATGTCATGATTAACTGTACCAAATGCTGTGCTCAACACTAGAATTACCAGAGCATACGAAAAAACTTGTAGATCCGTCCCACCTTAAATCGCTTCACACTTTTCCTTCAGCGTCTTTTGTCCTGTCTTTTTGTGTTGATAAGCAGCAAGCAGCCTACTATCACATCCCCCACCGCTGCACACTTTTCTCAGCTCAAATCTGTTTACCTGCGTGTCAGTTGCTTGGAGTTGTATAGAGTGAGAAGTCAAGCAAAATGACACCTTTTATAAATACTATATCGTTATTTGGAACACATGCATTTCATATATATTCCGTGTCTACAACGATCTATGTAAACACATCGTTAAAACAGAAACGTTTTTCATGTTTTAGTAATAATTGACTAAATGTAGACATGAAGTTGATAATGTGTGAAGCCTGAAGTCCAAATATCAAAGGAACACTTTCACAAAAGGTACAAATATAACAGAACAAGTGCGCTTTTATTCGAAAATATAACTGCAGAAAAAGAACCCGCGTTAGGGTGACATGCATTTACTACAACTGCTTCCGTGGCGCAACGGTATCAGCTGTTGACTGGTAATCAAAACTTCATGGGTTCAATCCCTGATGAGTCCGTTTTGAGAAGTGAGCTGCTAGTATGCTATGGGATTTGACATATAAAAACTGTCCACAGAATAGCAGATGTTTATTTTGAATACATAATTTATGCATAATAATGCCAAAAAAGTCCTTGGGGCATAAAGGGATACATTTCCTCAAACTACTAACGAGAACAATATTCTGTTTTTGTTCTGTAATAAAAAATAAAATACACAAATACTAACAGTAACAACAACTTCCATCAGTCAAAAACAATGGGACAACTCAAAACACCTTCAGCACAAAAAAAAAAAATAAAAATAAATAAATAAAAGACAACTGAACAGTGAAAAACTCAGAGCCCTGTTGGGAGCATAAAGGACAGTTTTGGAGGACTTAAGTCTTTCAGGTGTGACCTTAGAGGTATCTGATTACTAGAATTACAGCCAGGGGATTTCATTCCAGTTTTAAAAAATATACCATTCCTACAGAAAGACTATGATAAGTAAAAAACATTCTTTAATCCTTCTATTTATCAGTTCAAGAGAATCCAGTATAAAAGAGTGGACTAGCTTAAGATCTTCTCAATGCAACCCAACAAAGAGAATCTAATGGCAAATCTGAGTTAATGGAGGTAACTCAAAATTAGTGCTTCAAATCAGCTTTCAAGGATAAATGTTATTTAATTCAGAAGCATAGAAGATTTAGAAGCTGAAAAGAGAACCCTAAATCTGGTGTCCCATGAAAAAATAATTACCCTTTCTTAACCAGTAATTTGCTAGCCTTTCAAGAACTATAGCTGTGTATCCATGAAAAGGTGCATCTCTACTAGTTGCCAAACTGATAAAAATTAATTCCCTATTCTCCCTTTCAGGATTGGCAGACAATCAGGACCTAAAAGAATGTAATCTGAAGTGTTCTTAATAAAAAAGACTTCATCAGACATATTTTAAAACAATTTTGTTTTAAAAAAAAGGGAAACTCCACCATACAGTATAACCAGTTGTGAATCAATATTCTCAGATGTTCACCTACACTGTGACCTCCTGCTAACAACATTAATAAGGCCAATAACTGCCCATCTCAACTCACAACTCTTAAATTTAGACCCTCACTGCAAACCTTGTGTGGGCAATGCAGATATTGCATGATTTCCAATGGGAATGTAGACTTCTACTTGTGGAATCCTTATCCCAATTACTTGATGTGTGACCACCAGGAAAATTATTTTGAAATAGGCAGTCTGCAGTACATACGGTGAAAAGCACTTTGATATTGTTGCAGATGATCAGCTTTCATTAATGAACTCCTTTTAAAGAACTGTAACATTGCAAATTAGAAGATCACCTTACCACTGGCTTCATCCAGTTTGTTTGTCCAAGATCCTAAAAAAGCAAAACACAAAAACTTTCTAAAATAAATCTATTACTAATCCTTTAAATTACAATATTAGCTTCAACCTTTTCCAAAATTTAACACTACTTTAAGCACGAATGGCAAGTTATTCACTGGTAAAACAATTTTAGTAGTAAAACGAGCTCTAAAACGTATTACAAATACAAACAACATAATATTTAAATCATCCAGTGGGGGGGGGGGGGGGGGGGAACTACACTCTAAAAACCTATACATTACTTCTACCTGTAATTTTAATCACATTTTAGTTAAGATTTACTGAAACTAATGTTACTGATCTCCTACAGAGTCAAATTTACACTGCTTACCTCAACTTCCTTCATGCTAAGCACCTCGATTCCATGCTTCTTGCCTTGCACAATCAGGTCAGTATCAAAAGAGTCAATTACAATTATAGTTTTTATACTATGATCCTTTGCACTAGCACAGTCAAGGAGGAGCTTCACTTTTTCTGGTCTGTCACATACTATAGTTGAAATTGAGGCTTAAAAAAAAAAAAAAAAAAAAAAAAAAAGGTATAGTGAGCATGTAAATAGATTTAGCAAAAGTTGCTTCAATAAATCAACATTCTTTCTTTTTACTCTGTGCTTGTCAAGTTACTGTTAAGACTTTATTATCAGTCTGCTGTCTTAAAGTCAAACCCAGTTTCTATAAAACTCTTAACAGCGTAACACTAACACCTGAAAAGTCCTATTGAGTTCTGTGGGTGCCACCAGGGAGCACTATGGGGACTGGGTAGCCTTACTTTGTCTGGCTCTCACCTCGCCTGGAAGTGCTTCTAAACCACAGCTTTGAAATACCGTAAATGCTCGGAGCCATAATTGGGAGGAGGTGGATAAAGCTTGCTGGAGGAGGAGAAGTGTTGCAGAGAGTCTGTGCTGTGGTCTGCTTCTGTAACTGAACCTTGGTGCTGTGGGAAACGTTTGCTGTAAGTTTCCCATGAATAAAATCCTCTTGTTTATTTTACACTTGTGTCCAGAGCCTTTGTGTTTGGTGTTTCGGGAGCTGGATGACCCCCTTCAGGTCACAATATATAAAAAAAAACAAATGACAGTCTGCAATAGGTGTGATTGAACTCATTTCAGCCTTTCACAGGCAATGGGAAAAATGTCATGCCTGACAATATTGTCATACAACCTTCTGTGGCAAATATGCTACTTGTCAAAAAGACAAGCCTTCTCTATATTGTATTGTAAACAACATTATAAATAGTGTTAAGTTAGAGGATGTACACACAACAAAACAAATATGAATGAAGTGCCACCATTTCATGTGTGGAGCTGCTCACAAAACACTCCAAAATTCTGTGCAGACTGCTGATGTGGTTAATTTTTTTAATCCGATACTCATGAAGGCTGCATACATATCTTGTGAAACATGTAAGTACATCCTTATTTTTTTTTTTAACTCTATAGAAAAATAATACTTTCAACTCCATGTTATTTTATGTGCCCATCTGATTGAAAAATGTTGTTTGACATTTTACAATTAAATACTGAAGCAGTTTTATGCCTGAGCAGCAGTGACTTTTGGAAAGCATACGTCAAGTTCCTCTTGCTTCCAGAAGAATAGCATGGTGCCAGATAGGAAGATCCACATGGAATAAAACAAAACAGTGTGAAGTGTCACAATTTGGTGTGCAGAAACTGGTCACAAAAGATGACAGCAATCTGTGCTGTCTGATGTACATTCTGCTTTCTGTATGCAAAGTCTGACATATCCACTGAAAAATGTATAATTGAAATTTTTACTTTATTTTTAATTTTATGTGCTTAACTGATTAAAATGCTTTGCTTTTTATTACTAAACTAGACATTAAGCCCGTTACAATAACGGGTGCTAGAACAGTAGTCCATAAACATTACTAGGAACAGTCAATATTAAATGGCAAGGGACCTTTTACCTCATTAAATTTTTTCTGTAAAATGCCTGTAATTTTCTCTGACAGTAATACTGGCTTTGCTGTCTGTAATATGCGTTTAATTTTCTGTCACAACAGTGGGCAATCAGCAGATTCTCCCCAGCAACTGATGTAATGTGCACGAAATTAAATCTACTTTTACTTACCGAAATCCGATTGGATCTGCCGCGCAATATTTTATAGGTCCCGCCCTCTCTGTCTTGTGTGACGCGTCAGGCGGCCTTTGAAGCATCTGCTTTGAAGCATCGCACCGTGTCCCGCGCATGCGCACTTCACCAGAAGACAAACACACACAGACACGACGCACACAGGGGTTTTATTAAAGAGGATACTACATAGCTGCTTTAGGCTATCTATGGTTTGTGGGGATAGGGCAACCGGGATAGACTATCAGCATACTGAGTTGGGCCATTAGTATGAATAAAATGACATTTGCTGTAGGCTCAACAGTTATAGTATATAAAGTGTACAGACTCTAGTGTTAAACATTGTTACTCTGGGAAAGTTTATTAATGCTAAGGCAATGCTGACTTAAGCGGTTCAAGATTATCTCTTCACACAAAATTTGGATTGCTATAACACTGTTTACTTGTTTCTACACCAGTCAATTCTGTCTTCTTCAATTTACATAAAGTGTAAACTTTTAGCTTTTTTAATATGTAAAAGAAACAGAAAAAGAACTTCATTTGCACAGTGTGTATCAATTAGAATTGACTGTTGCAATGGGCAGTTTGTCCTAATTATCCTATGACTATACCAAAATTAATTCAAAACACTACAGTAAGAATAACTAAAAAATTTGGCAAGTGAAAATTCAGAACTTAAAGGCACCTAACTAGATTTCAGTTTTAAGCTGACTTTAACATATTGTACTTTAAATAAAAGAATGTTAATATATTTGCCCCATTTTGCTTTGCACAGTTTAATACTTATATTATTGAGACTTCACTCATCACAACAGCACAACAGGCATGTTAGAAAAAGAAAGAAAAAAAAACGCACACACATATACTCTACAAGTGATGCCCCGTTAACCTATTTCTATCAAGGCTACAGTTACATTAATGTCCCAAACTTCTATCAAACACATGCTGGTCAAAACTGCCCACAACATTTTTAAATTTGTTATGCTGATACCAAGACTTTCCGATCTTCCTCCTTTATACTGTTGCTGGCCTGCACTGTCAGGTTAATTTTTTTGAACAGGTTTTTTGAACAAATCATTAATGGAATACACTAGTATAATTAGAAGGAATATTAAATCTTCATGTATTTCATTAAAACCAAGAGTAACAGCCTTTACCATGCACATAAAATTTTGCTCTCTACCCATCATTTTATATTTGGTACATAATTGCCAAAATTTAACCCTGACTTGCATATTTTTTTAAATGTACAAATAATATACCACTGACAGAGTGCACAAAATTGTTCATCCCACAAATATAACCACCATGGAACATCAAATTTTATGAAACAGTGTTTAGATAACTTTTTAGGTAAACACACATTTTTATTTGTGAAACATATAAAAAAGCAGCATCACAGACATTGGAGTGAAAAATATAGCAATAACAATTATTTGGGTAAATGGAAAAATTAATATTTGGTTTCTGACAAATTTAAGCGAAAGAATTTCCCATTCATGAATATTAATTTATATTTGACCTTGAAAAAACAAAAGTTTTTAATGTGCACAATGTTACCTCATGATGGCAAAATTGTAGCAGGGTCACCTCGGCCATTGATGTTTTGCTCTTGTATTTTACATGCATTAATCAATACACAGTTTGTGTGAAAAACGCACATGCGCACGCACACACACTCTCTCTTTGGGGAGAAATGGAAAAAAAAGATTACTATCTGCAATGTTCAAGCTGGTGGTATGTACAGTATTAGGTAAAAGTTTATTATATCAGATTTCATTGCCAATACACTTAAAACACTAACCTTTTTCAATGATGTAAGAAATAGCTTCTGTTCCAAGAGTATCATATAGTGGTACAGATACCATGGAGTATGTATAGCATGCAAGTTCAGCAATTGTCCACTAAAAGGAAGAGGAAAAAAAATAGCCTTTTATTATCAGAAATATGTAAATTACATATACTGTACATTTAAGTCAGAGAGTTGTAGATCATCTATCCCTCGTAACAAATGTAAAACTAAGGGGGACAGGGCTTTTGCAGCTGCTGCTCCTCGCCTGTGGAACTCTTTACCTCATCACATAAAGGAGTCGTCTACAACTAAACTGTTTAAAACAAGATTAAAGACTCATTTTTATTCACCTGCATTCCGTGACCTTCCGTAATACTGATGGTTTCCTCATTGTGATTATGTAACATTACTTCAAATTTAATATTTATTTTATTTATGTTCATTTATTTTATTTCTATTTATGTTATTCATGTTAATTGTATATTTTTCTTTAATTCTATTATTATAAAGCACTTTGGCCACAGCATTCCGATGTCGTTTTAAATGTGCTATATAAATAAAGTTGACATTGACATCTAACTCGTGTTGCCATCAGGGAAAAGTAGTTTCTTCCCAATGAAGAGACGTATCCAGGAGAATTAAAAGATTTGTTGTTTGATGAAAGTGAAATCCACATACGTGAGCGGCAGAGATGTCAAGTGGCTGGCGCGTAGCGCAGGCTGGGGGGGTTGGCGAGCAAAGTGTGCAGGGGGCGAAGCCCCCTAGTGCCATAAAAGAAAAGAAAATGCTTCTCATAATTACAAGCTGTCATACTGTTTACATTCTTCTGTAATGTACTTATCTGAAAAAGTTTAATTCAAAAAAATACTTTTCACCATTTCTTTGGAATTATATTATGTATACATATATATATACATACATATATACATATATATACATATATATACATATATATATATACATATATATACATATATATATACACATATATATATATATATATATATATATATATACACATATATATACACATATATATATACATATAGATAC